>NC_064877.1:76345646-76360646 GCF_943734665.1 Anopheles aquasalis
AGGCGGCCGCCAAGGCCGAGAAGCAGCAGCAGCAGCGCGGTGGTGGTAGCAAGGATGCGAGTGAGTCCCAGGCCGCCCAGACGCACATTCCGCTCGCACCGAAGGCACAGAAAATCCCGATGGCAACCACCGTGACGACGACCTCGATGGCCGCGCTAGCACCGAAAGACTCCACCGGTGGTACCACTTCGTCCTCCTCTTCCCGGCTCAAGCTAGCTCAAGCCGGTGGTGGCAGTGTGGGCCGCAAAGTGGACACCAAATCCGAAAGTAAAACGAGTTTACTCCAGCATCACCAGCAGCAGCAGCAGCAGCAGGCGACACTAGTGGCCACTAGCAGTGGGGCCAGTTCACCTGCGATGATGCTGTCGCAGTCGCCACACTTGCAGTCACCGAAAACTATGCACCAGCCACTGTTGCAGTCTCCGGTGGCGGCGGCCGCGACCGCGACGCCACCGCCAGCAGTGAACACGGGCATTCCGAAACCGATGGCCGCCATCAAGGGAATGAGTAAACCGTCGCACCTGATGACGCCCTCGGTTGGACTGAAGGAAGAGCCATCGGTGAAGGTGCTCGGTGAGCTGGGTAAGCCCCCCGTGAACCACCACAACAACAACGCCAACGGTGGTGGTGGCAGCAACAACAACAGTCCACCCCAGCAGCAGCAGCAGCACCAGCAGCTGTCGAATGGCGGTGCCAGCAGCATGTCGGACAGTATGCACTCGAACTCGACGCAAGGTGCCTCGATGGGCCAGCATTCAAACTCCAGTGAAACGTCCAGTGTCGTTGCGTACCGGCCCAGTTCCGAGTCCGGCTCGGAACAGTTGATTCACTCGAACCTTCAATCACCGCAGAAACCGGGAACAGTCGTACCATCGCTCGGTAGTCCACTGTTGCACTATCCTGGCGGGCAAGCGGATTGCAATCTGAACGGCAACGGTGGCGCTGGCTTCCTCTCGAGCAACACCGCCAACAACCATATCAACAACAATCACAATCACAACAACAACAACCTCAGCAAGTTCAACACCGTGCCGACGAAGATCCTCAATACGGCGGCGGCACAGGTCGGTCTCGTGTCCTCACCGGTGGTCACCGGTGGTACCCCGTGTGGTAACGGAACGGCGACAATCTACGAGCAGGATGAGAAACAGATCACGGTACTGCCGATGAGACCGTTGCTCCGGGGTTACAACAGTCACGTGACACTGCCAACGCGCGGTACTCGCGGCCATCATCCACACCATCATCCGCACCATCATCAGTCACCGCATCACCAGTTCATGGCGGCCGAATATTGCGATGATTACGGTGGACCGGGTGGCGCTGGCAGTGGCTACTGTAGTGATGGTGACGCACTGCGTAAGATACCGGCCCGCTACTCGGACAACATCGATAATGGTTACCTTTCGGAGGGTGGCACCACGGTCAGTACGCGCCAGCAGCACGCTTCCTACATCAGCTCCCTGCGAGCACGCACGCAACTCCCGACGACCATCGAAGAACGGTGAGTAATCCCTGGTCGGCGTTTGGGGGACCCGGGGTCCCGTGCCGGCGCATAAAGTTGTCGGATTAGAAATTCCTCAATTTTCGGGAAAGGGATTAAATGGAGGTCCAGTGTGCGCGCGTGTGCATGAGTGTGTGCAGTTGGGTTGTCCACCACAAAACCCTGGGAGTTGACAGCTCCAGCCTCCGGTTGACAGCCTTTCCACGCCGCCTTTGATACGGCGGCTATAATTTGTGGTGTTTGAGTGTGTACTTTTGAGGTTAAGGAACAACAATGGCGCGTCCAATGGCAATGCAATACCGGGAACGTTGTCGCCGTTGTGTTGTGTTCCCGTTTCCAGCTTCCAGGGAGAAGTAAATCCCCAAATAATTGAACCCCTGCCACGAAGGGAAACGAATACGATCCCACCATTTTGACAACCATCGAATAAGAATTGAGGTTATCGTAACCGAACACAACCGAGCGGACGCAGGGGGGGACTCGCATGGGACCGTGGAACATATGTTTGTGTTCGCGGACACGGCGACTACGCCACTCCAGTGTTACGCTCCCTGTTGAGTCCTTGTTTTTAGTGGCCATTTCCGGACTGGCAATGATCCCGGCAAATAGTGGAAACCCGGCGAGTAATTAATTCGACGAGTCACCCGGCGAGTCTTATCATGTGCGGCGGCTTTGTTGTGTGTCTTTCGCCTCTTTGTGTTCTTAAACAACAACCCAACGCCTTGCTGGAAGTGTAAAAAGGAGGGACCACACAACACAACACATTCCTCCTTTTTTGGGGCCATCCTGGCCATTAAAGTGAATCGACCAAGCGAAGGATTTTGCAGGGAATCTAGAGAAGATACGACACCCCCCCCCCCCCGCCCCCCTTAAAAGGCGATGGCGGTGAAGCGAGCGAACGAACACAAGCAATTCCACTTTTATGTGTTAGGTGGAGTGGGACCTCGGATATGACTCATAATTATGCTTTACACATTCAGTGCGCGGCGTCTCATTAAAACAGAGCGCCAAACCCGTTAAGTCTGGATCGATATCGAGCGTTGGCGTTGGGGGCGAGAAGATAACAATCGAACCGAATCACAGCATGTGCGAGTGTCCGTGTCCTATTTGGTGTCGGCGCTTGGTCCCGAAATAGGGACAAACACTCTTGTGGTGAGCAACAAATTCAATTACTTCTACTTAACGACGAGGTTAGTCCAAGAGGATGACCTGGATGGTTCACTTCCGTGTGTACGCGCGCGCGCGTAACATCCTGGCAATCCGGCCACACCACCACTTTGTGTTACGCGGTCATTTCCAGCTGTCATCTGCATCTTGGTGAGAGGAAGCCAGCTACTATAGTGCTTGCACTGCGCACATGTGTTGTCGATATAAATATCATTCTGCACTGCACTCCGTCCATCGTCGTCGCCGTGTCGCCGGTGATGATGGACACCAAAAAGGGGTGAAATGAAAGGTTACCGGAGGATGCGAAGAAGGAAATTTAATAATGCCTTCATGCCTGTATAAAAAACTGTTCCGGATCTACCGAAATATCCACAACCCAAGTACTCGGCGTTTAGGGAGCGAGAGAATGGTGTTCGATGAGGGTGATTGTGGCCAATATGGTTGAAGCAGAGGACGCCGAGGGTGTCGTTTATTGGATTCTTCTTCTTTTTTTTGTGCTGCAAAACTACGAGCACATCCTGCGGAAAACCCTTCCGCATCTGCTATCGATTTCGGCTAGATGCAACATTCTTTCGAATCGAAAACGAAACTCCAAAATGATCTCGAAGCTCGAAGAACGAAGTAACAAAAGTCAGAACACGGCAACAGGAGGAAGATGTCTGGGCAACAAATGGTTCTATATTTGATATTAATTAGATATTTCGTTCCATTTTGAGTAATAGACCATATGGGAAGGCGAACAGCAAACGTCGAGCATTTTAATTACAAAACCGTGCCGGCGGAACATCGGAACAACAGGAAACCCTGGTTTGCGAGAGAATATCCTTGTAAGACCCAAGAACAGTGCGCAGCTAAGTCTAATTAATCCCACCTTCACGGTATCATGGGCGGATGCTAATATTTCCCGGGAATACAGCGAGCTTCGGAAAGTAGGAAAATGAATTTTCTCACCAAAACAATTATCTCTAAAAGAGATGCCAACAACAGGATGTTCCCGCTCGCTCTATCTCTTCTTCTCCTTCGTGTAGCAGCACCTTCAAAAGGCCGCCAAGTGTTGAAGAATTATCTAGAACTTTCATAATCACACTCTTCTTGCCTTGTCCTTGCGGTGCCCCTGCAACAGGTGGCCCCACCATCGGTAACAACGACGTGTGTGCGCCTTTACGAACCGCCAACAGCGACGGATACACGGTACCCGGAAATTACGATAGCGAGACCAACTTTTCCTTCTGATTGCGCCACTCCGTGCACATCCGCTGTCCGGTTTTGATAGTGTCCACGGTACAGCGATACACGGTGCACCGCAAACGATAGTTTATCAAAGCGATTGAAAAACTTTTCCTTCTCCCACCCGCGGTGGTGGAAATTTGTGTTGCTCGTTTGTGCTCCCGGCTAGTCGTGTCTGCACACGACGGCCAATATTTTTGTTCTCACTGTTTCCACCATCGGAAAGGGAGTCTGTGCAGTGCAGAACCGGAACTCTGGACGTCGACAGGAGGGGTGCAAGGATGACATTTTTTCTCCCGTCGTCCGGTTGCTTTGTTGTGCTGGAGATGTGCAAACGACAGGGATGAATTCCAATTGCCAGGAAACCGAAATGATTGAGAGAGGGAGAGAGAGGAATGCAGTTTTCCTTTTTTTTTTTGAGGATATCATCGTCACGAGCTGCTTGGAATTGATCGTGTTTGATCGCGAACAAGTTTTAATATTAAACATAGCGGAAGCAGTCAATCGATTTCCGTAACTCAGCACAAGGAGAAAGTATCGAGAGAATGTATCTTGGAATGCCCCCGGGGGGGAGCGAGCTGTTAGTGACGCGACCGCAACCGGGACCGCTGTCTGGGAAGTTTGATGACTTTGGTGAATGCGCATTATGAAACTGTAATGTCGCGGGACTTTTATCGTAACCAAACTCTGTATTCATCGCGCGAGGAATCCACTCCGGCGTAAATCATAAAAGGAAAGGGGACAGAACGCTGCTGGGAGAGTATTTAGCACCGAACGGCGCTTTATGAATCATTTCGGGGACGTTCGGGCGCGTAACCCCTCCCAGGGCTCATCGCCGCATGAGGAAAATCCATTTCCCCGTAGCACGTGGCCCTGTAGCTCCCGCAGAGAGGAAGAGAGCGAAAGGACACATCACCGTGGGACATTAGGGCCTGCGGGTTCTTTTGTTTGGGCTTGGGATCTTGTGCACAAGGACCTACCCTCTCGGTGCATGAGGTTTAAAGGGACGAACGGAAGCGCAAATTGCCGCCAGGCGATGGGATGGGAAGAGGCGGCTTTAACGTCCTCCGGGAGGAACGGGCAAGAATGTTTACAATTAATACATCGTCAGTGTGTGCGTCCCGAGATTCGGAGTTCCTGAGGGATTCGATACGGTTGTAAATCATTTTCCGATTTGTGTGTGCGGCTGTGGAAGTCTCTCCGTGCGGGATTTGTGAGTCAATATCGCTATCGCTGTTCGGTGGTGGCGCATCATACCTTAAGCGTCTATTACTAGATAAGGTAGAACTGGTCTCCTGGGAGTGCTCTGGAGTATCCTGGCCTAGGACTGTGAGAGGTGATCCATTAATCATTTTTCCTGGCTCGTACGTCCTGCATCCGCTACTGATTGTGGGCTTATCTCTAACGCTGTGAGGATCAAGAAAGAGCTAATTGAGCTTCGCTATCCCTCGCGCTATGCCCAGACCAAATGGGGTTTGATTGACGCGTTACCAGAGGAAATTGTGAATTTTCCTCGCCACAAAGTAAGTGATTGTAGTTTAAGGAAGATTTCCTGACATTTCTGGAATACATAGGATGGATATTCATCTACGAGGGCAGCAAATGGCACCTTATCGATCAAAATGTTAACTCTAAGCTCTTTAAAGATTATCGCTGAGCTATCCTTTAGATAATCGTTAAGCATTATCATTGTTTTTTTCAGTTTTCGCGACAAGATCAACGGTTTCGGTTACAAAACCGTTGATTCAATTTTTAAAAAATCGAGCACTGCTGCTCGACGGTTGACGGCAGTGCCATCTAGGCGGCATTTGCTTTTGTTTATACTGTGCAGGTTCAGAAGTTATGTGTTCGGTGCTTTCCATCTCACTCTCACGCATGAGAACGAGTGAAAAGCAAGACTTTTTATTGTTTTCAGCTGGTTTTACCGTTTTTATCGTTATTTTAAAAAATGAAACGGCCGTTTTTTCAACGTCGCATCCAGCAAGTCAAACAGCCCACAGTGGTTCATTACTTAATTACATTAAAATAATTACATTACATTACATTACAATAAAAACATTATTTTTTTGTTTATTAACTTTCATTTTTTTAACAGATTTATCCTTTTCAAATACGCTCCTTCCCGATTCTCTGCGCATCCACCAACGACGGCTTTATTATCATGCTTCATGCTTTCATGTTACAACAAAAAAACACTTTTTTACCAAACGATCGGGAGCGCACAATCGATCGAGCGACGTCCCGTTCCATGTTCCCGTTCCATTTCTACTGAAAACCCTTTTCATCGTTTACTACTTTAATGGACGAATCATCATTCGAGTGTAGCTTAGCCCTCGCAAATCATTCGTGAAACCGTACCACACGATGTGTTTCATATTTTTCCCACTAACATTTTGATAAAACCCGTTCAAAAACGCAAAATAACACGAGTTGAACCACCATCCTCCATTGTAGTACGTGGCACAATTATTTCGGTCATCACGATCGTTATCTCTATCAGCGGTCGAAAACTTCATTCCTTTGTGATGCGTTAGTGCATCTCCTGCCGTTCCGCTGTAAGATCCCAGCGTGTTCAAACGAAAGTGCTCAGCTTCACTTTCAATGCCAAACGAGTTGTATCTTGCGTATTTATAGGTATTATTGAAATCTTTCATCTCCACCAACAATTCACAGCTGTGCTCCTTCGTAAACTGATAAACCTTTTCGAGGCCAAGCCAGTGTTCGCCATCGACGTCACCAAATCCATTCTGGTACGCTGGCCAGTCACGAGTGAAGCTAAGTAATCCGTTGAATCGCTGTTGAATGACCATCCAACCTCCACCATGCTTATCCTGCTCACAGTACGCCACGAATGAATCCAAAATGTCCTTTCCACGGATATTATACACACCGGACGCTTTCGATTGCACATCTTTGCAGGACCGGTATGAGCCAGGATTAATCAGCAACAGGCTGCGCATGTCCTGTATCTCGCGTTGTAAGTGCTCCATCCGGTTTTCGGTTGCATGTTGGTTGCTTTTGGCTTCCTCTCGTTGCTTGGAAAACTCTGGCTTGAACTCGTTCAGCTTTTGCGATATAACGTCCGCTAATGTGTCCCGAATGTCAGTGATCGCCCCTTGGTACTCCGTATGCCTTTGTTGCATCTCTTGCTGCATCTTGGCCAGCAGCTCATGCGTGTACTTTATCTGATCTTGATTTTCTTTGATGGATTTTCGTTGCTCTTGCACTTCTTGTTGTAACACTTGGAATTGATGAAGTAAGGAATCCAATTTGGATAGGATGATGGTTTCCGAAGCAACTCCCGATTTGTTACAACGCACGGCATTTGATTTCGATTTACCACTGGCTGAAGCAACTAAGAAGATCATCAATATGCGCCAAACTAAACGGTTCATGACTGCGGAGCACTTTGTATCACGTTAATCCACCTTGCCTGTTTAGCGTCAGAACCACAAATGCTACTCCAATCACTGCAAACAGCTTCCTTGAGAGCCGCGAGCGTTGATTGCAGAAACGTTTTCGTTCGGCTGCTGATAATGAGTAGTCCCAAAAAAAAAAACGAACACTACAAAGCGGGGAGCAGCTCGTGGGAGCGCTTTGATTAATTAGTCATGTGGTTTATTGCTGCTGCTTGAACGTTGATAACATGTGAAACAGCGTCTTATCACTCAAACGTAGACAAATTTCATCGATTTCAGTGCAGAAGTATTGTGATGCGTCAATGTGCGAAATCTCGTCCTTCTAGCTGACTCACATGCGCGATCTACAGCCAAACATAAGCTCAAAGAGTCGTACGGGGAGCCTCGAACGCTCAATAAGACTTTAATTTCATTAAATGATGAGTATGATGCATCAATTTAATTATCCCAACGAGCAAAATGAAACATAAGCAAACAAGCATACTTCAGCAAGAAACTACAACTAATGTGCCAAAAGTAATTTATAATCTGGGACTGTGCAATCCTCAGTTATCCACAATTTATTTAGGAAGAAGATCTAATGTTCCCCTTCTTAAAAGGCAACTTACTGTTCGCTACTCTGATAAGTCGAATCAGAATCACCGCTGCAGTTGTAATCCGTTTGATTTTTACACATTCACACCAATGCACGCCCCGGGGGGGAATCACTGGCATCAGTAGTCCGCTCATGCAACATTCACTGGCACCGGAAATCGAAAAATGCTTCTAACATCACCGAAGCCTCATCCAGTAACAGTGACCAACGGAGGGCACAACACCTTCGAACCAACCACTTAACCACCTCGAAGTTAGAGCTCTGCAACACCCCGCACTACGGTACGAGGCATCTGCAA
Source organism: Anopheles aquasalis (assembly GCF_943734665.1). NCBI lineage: Eukaryota > Metazoa > Arthropoda > Insecta > Diptera > Culicidae > Anopheles > Anopheles aquasalis. Next base: position 76,353,857 of record NC_064877.1, read on the forward strand.
CCAGTCGGATGTTGTGGTTTTGTCATTCAGTCTCTCTCTCTCTCTCTCTCTCTCACTCTGTCTCTCTGTCTCCCCCTGGACTGCTTTTATCGCGGTAAGGTCGGGAAATTGAAACATCTGGTTTCTGGCATCGACCACATCTCAACATCAGCACACAGACAAACACAGAGTGCCTTACTGCAATACCTTTCCCAAGGCACTGCGAGGCACTTCCGTGTCCTTCCGTTGGGGGAGGGGAGTGAAGGCTACATATTTTATCAAAACACAAACACCCTGGGATCATACGCACCGAAACGGTAGCCACTGCGAAGGCAATGTCCGTTTGATGTCCGACTCAGAGTCTCCATAGTTGCCGTACGTCTTTCGGGGGTGGCGTTTCCATCCCAATTCTTCAACACCTTCCAACACCGTGCGGCATCGCAAAATCCCCTTAACCTTGAGGAGGAACTAGAGCCGGGAAACCTTATCCCCTCCCCGAGGGACGTGCCACGATGGAATAGAATTGGTTTTCTCTCTACTTTCTGTGGACCTTCTGTCTTGGTGGATGATATGGTGCCAGTAAGCAAGCGAAGGGGGCGAGGGATTTTTATGAAATTGTTAGTTATGATACGGTCTTCAAGGGAGCTTAGTACCCCCGGACATATCCGAGGGTTACTAACTGGCGTGGGCCCCGATCCACGGTGAGCAACTCCGATTCTGATTGCATCGCTGCTTCGACTTTTCTCAGTCAGTTTAAAAGGGAGTTGGATGCTACTTTCGTTCGCGGTAGATCAAACTGCTGCTCGGCTATTTATTATTTATCACGAATTGCAATCCCCGATAACACAACTCCTCCATATCGGAGAAGGGTAGCCGCACAATAACACACCAGAGCTACACACCACGTGATTGTTGTTATACTCCTCTTCCTTCTGCTGCTGCACTCGAGAGAAGAAGGAACAAGAATTTATTAATACTTGCTGTGTCCACAAAAACCGCGACAACATCTTCCACTTCCCGGAACACTCCAACTTGTACCTCGTGGCCACCGCAAAAGGCAATCAAATCAGATTCAATTAATTAAATTGCCCGACATCCCGACGCTCAGACACACACCCGTGTTGATGGCCGGGTGACTGTCTGTAGGGAGTGCCGGCGTTCGAGTCCGAGCATCGTGCGATATCGATGAATGGTGTCGCCAGGATGTCTGTTCCTGGATCACAAAACCAGGACATTCTTTGTTGGCTGCTGCCGTATCCTTATCACGCTGGAAAAACAACATTTCCTGCTTTTTTTCCTCTTCTTGTACCATCCCTCTCCTTCTCTCTTTCTTTATCTCTCTCGTGATTGTATCCGAATCGAACTTCCGGAGATGATTCTTGAACAATTCTTCGTGGGTGCAACTTCAATCAGTTTGTGCTCTTTTCGAATTTGTCTGGCCTCCCTTGACAACGACAATGTCGACGATGACTCATGGAATATCTTCGCTCCTGGCTTCTGTGTTCTTGTCTACTACTACCGGCAAGCCCTTAAAAAAGGACTAAAAGCAGAGACCACCACCATGAGGGAGAGAAGAACGGAACACCCGTCCGGAGTCGAAACCGGAGAACTTTCCTCCGAGACTGCGAGAGTCACGTTTGCGTGCGAGCACGCGCACGCGGTCACTCGTTGACGGTGTTCGGAGCGGTCGCCATTCGGTCGCTGGTTCCGACCGAGACCGACAGGACCGCGTGGTGCAGTGTGAGTCAGTCGGTCGATCCGCCAACAGGGGCCACCACCAGTACGCATAGACCGGGTGGGGTTTTCGGTGGCACCAGCAACCGGGTGACCGGATTTTCCTCGCAACCTCCTGTCGTCGAACCGTTGGCCACCTGCCAACAACCACCGGTTGGGGTTTTTGCGAAACGGAGAGCGAGACCTCACGACCAAGAGAACGAGAGAGCGTGCGCCGGATGTCAGGATTGTAGCAGTGAGTGTGTGCATTAGAGGTGCCGGTGCCGGCCTTTTTTTTTTGCCGCTGGCCAAGTGAAACAACAATTGGGGGACGGAAAAAAGTGCTTGCACAGTGAGCGCCCCTCGAGTGCATACCGTGGAGTCGCGTTGAGGTAGTGCATTGTATTTTTGTGCGATTTTGTTCGAATGTCGAGGGAGAAAGTGCACCAAAAAAAGGGGGCCAAACATCGAGGGGATGTTGTTGTTTTTGGTGTGTTCTGCCAAAGGGGTGAGGTCCTGTTGAAGGGTCCCCTTTTCAAACGTACACAGAGAAACGGGCAGTGAACCAGTGATAATTGCCGAAAGTGCTTCCTGCTTCTGTCATCAAAAGCCCCAAACCGTTCGTTCGTGTTCGTGCTCGAAAGGCAGACGTGAATTTCGTGAGTTTCTCTAAACCTTCCGGGCATGTGTGCCTCGGTAGAAAAGCAGTAAAAAGGACAACCGAACCGAACAGAAACGCCATCGACAACGCCTGATAGGACCACTAGCGGCTTAGCAGTGCCTTTTGAGACACCACGGGTTCTCCCAACGGGGCACTAGCCGGTGCAGAAAGTTATAAAACACGCCCTGGAACACACGACAGGCGCAGGAGCGAGCGAGCGTGCTTGAGAAGAGGAGGAGAGCGCCTTAAAGTGCGATAGCTCCATCCATCGGCCATGTTGGCCAACAACCGATTGTAGTCGCAGCGCGAGTAGCAGCAGCTGAGCGTCGCGACGTCGGAAACGGAAACGACAGGCAGGCGAAGGAGAGGATTCATGTTCAATGAGTAAGAAGCCAAGTCAGCCAGCCGGCGAGCTACGGAGCCAGCGATCCAACAACAATCTGCGATGCCATCCCCATGGCTGTCGGAATTGAATTATGGCTTTGTTTTGTTGCCTTTTTGCATTTTTTTTATTTCGACGTGGCTCTCTCTCTCTCGCGTGCGCGAGCTGTTGCCGGAAGCTTCGCTACTATCATTCTGTCAATTCCGGTCCGATCCGAAGACAAACACGGAAGGAATGGTAGTACTGCTTGCTAGCGACTGTGATACCGAGCCAACCCAAAAACAGATAAAAGTCATTCCCACCCCCCGGTGGTCGTGTGGTCGTGTGCTCGGTGTACGTGTGCCTAGAGAGTGCTTCCGTCTTCCGTCGGTGGTATGTGTGCAAGACGAACAAGAATCGAACGAATTCGCTCCGCTTGCTCGGTTGCTTCTTGGTCGAAGTTCAAAAATCGATCCAGAAAAGGATACTCCAACGTCAGGAGCGTATAGTCTGTGCTCAGTCAGCCACAACTACTGACAGCAGCTAGCTTCCGGTTTCGAGCATCACACACAATGTACCACAACAGGGAGACACGGGGTGTGAACAGGTGTTGGCAGAGTATCCAGAGCACAAGAAACAATCTGGCTAATAAGAAACACTCGAGAAGTGACTACCACGGTGGAGGCCACATTTGTATCGTGGCCGTAAGTGCTGGAATTAAATCATTCGCCCTCTTAATCCTTCTCAACAACCCTCGCCACGGTTCTTCTTGAGAACTCTAAATTTTCGTAGCGGAAGCAGGAGACTTTGCCCAAAAAACCCCCACCCCAGGGACGATCCAGCGCTGTTTGTAAAATGTTCTTAATTGCATCCTGCCGTTGCTGCACCCACCCGCCACTCTGCCCCACCCACCCGCCCACCCGCCATCGCGTTCTGCGATCCTTCCAGCTGGCGCATAACTCACGCTCACGGCGGCTTCCTGCTAGTGTCCTTCTTCTCCAGTCCTGGTTTACATTTCACTCGCATCGTGGTGGTGTTTAGAGGAGGCAAATTACTGCCGAGTAAATAAGAGGCCACGACTAGCTGACTGGTTGGTGGGTACTATCAGGTGTGCATGACGTTTGCAGGAAGCGACCAACCCCTCAAGCCAGAGCATAAACACCACTAGAGAGAGAAAGCGAGCACCGGGTGGAAGTAAATTTATTTAAATTGTGAACAACCATCCCCATCGCTACCGTGGCGAGGCGTGTGAAGGCATACGAAGCGCAGGATAAGATGGAGGAAAGCAGGGATGCGGAGATGGTGGAATAAATTCGTGGCAAATAATGCCGTTTTAAGAAAGAACTCAACGACGGCACGATATGGATGGCTGCCACGACGTTGCGTTGGCTTTTGAAGCTTGGCCAAATGACGAACGGAAGCCACGGTGCCAGCACTCGGAGCTTCGAGTTGGAGTGTGTGCGCCAGGCTATCAAATCAATTTTAAAGCATTTCAAACGCGCTGCTTTTTCCTTTCCTTTCTCTGCTGGGAAAGTTATGCTGGGAAGCCGCTATCCGCTAGATTTATGTAGCGTTCGCGGGCGATCGTTGTGCTCGCACTGTAAAGGATCCGAACGATGAACACACAAAGGATGTGCAGCGGAACGTGAACTACCATTACTCATGCCGCAGCGCGTGGTTGGCAGAACTGGAAGCGAGAATTATGCTCAGCCTATCGCAGACTAGTGACTAGTGTGTGTTGGCATCAGCAGGGGGCTCTTCATTTTTTTTTATGTCTCTCAATTTAAATATAAACTTCAGTAAAGAAAGGACATAAACGTGGCAGGCACGTGAGGTCATAAACCCCCTCGCGAGGGCCGAATCCGACCTTCTCTCTCAATTATCGATCTCAAGCTACTCGTAATCCTCACGAATTACATCACGTCGTTGATCTAGGAAGAGAGAGAAAAGAAAGTGTTGGGAACTAAATCGTTTTATCCTTTTTCTCTTCTGCAAATAGGGTTCAATAACCTCAACCGATCGTTACTGGCCCTTTTGATGGGCCTCTTTCTAATCCCAAAACATCCTCCCTTGGCGTGCTCTCCTGTTGTTGTTGTGGTTGCGGCCTATTTTTAGTCTGCATCCCCCCCTGTGGTATCCTTTTAACCCCTTTTTGATCGACCACACACCGGCACACCCTTTTGGAGAGATTTTATGGATGGGGTGCTGCCTTCGATTTAGCTTATCGACCATTTCGACCTCTTTATCTTCGGTCCCAATAATTCCCGGCATATAATCCGGTGGTTCCGGATCCGGCTTCCGGTTCCGGGGACCTGCTTACATGAGTCTCATGAGTCTTTTAGCTCGATTGTAATCCCCTCCTTTTTCCGTGAGTGGAATGCATGGCCAGGAAGTCCCAATCGGGGGGAGGCACCCATGTGGTCCCCAGGCGCAGATGCCTTAATTTGTGGGGCCAATTTGCTCTGGCTTATCTTGATAGCATAATGTTCTCGCGAATCCGATTGTGATTTATGTTCTGTGGCATTGTGGTGTGCGATAAGCGATTACGTAGATTACGCTGGCAGAAGTGGGTGATCCTCGGAAAGTCTCGCGGAGCATTAAATAACAATCGCGCTCTTCGGCCGAAAGTCCGTTGCATCCGATTAATTGGAATGCATTTTATTAATGATGGCCACGGGATGCCATGGCGCACACAAGGTGCGAGGAAAGAAAAGGATGAGGATGCCGCCCGAACGTGCATTTGTGCAGCATTATGATGAGCCTTCGCTCGCTCTGGCTGATGATTTATGGAACGCGTGAACGGATTATTGAATTATGCGCCCCGGGGAACAGGATGTCCTGGTGTGCTGGATGGTGCAGTCACGACGACGCGAGTCGGCTGTTTGCGGTGATGTTATTATCCTGGTGCCCGGTTATGTATGATTTATGGCATCGTCCTGCGCCTCCTGTGCGCTAATTGGATTCAGCAGCAAACGCTCAACAACCAACGGATGTCAGAGAGTATCCCGGGGATGCTTCTTTTTGTCACTTGACATTCTATCGTGCATGGCAAAAAGGTGAGGCGAGGCCCATGTGTGCGCACGCATTCGGTGTCAGCTGACCGAAAACGAATCCGGATCCGTTTTTGCAGCGATTTGCATTTGCATTTGCCGGATGCCACGCAGCAACCCTGATGAGGACGATGATAGCTGCGTGTTCTGTCTATCCAAATGCCACCATTTCATAGATAACACACAGAAACTCACTGGTGGTGGTGGTGAGCAACATAGATCGATTTCGATTCTGACTCACTCGACGGAAAAGATCAAAATTCCATTCCGTTTGGGTGGGATGGAAAATCGATTTTTCTTCCTCTCTGCGCACCCTTCGCTGCTGTGTCTGTGGGGTGCATTTATTGTTTTTCATCAATTTTTGCACTCGCTCCCCCTCCCCCACGAACCAGAAGCTATTTCGGTGTCCGAGTCGTGAGGTTCGATAAAAGGTTCGTTAAAACCGATGTATCGTAGCCGCCATTATGGATGCCGGCGCCACTTCAGTTTTAGTATCAAGCTGCCCGGTTGGGGGCCTCAGCGCCGACGAAATCATGGTCAACAATCTCCATTAAAACCGAAATCGAGCAGCAAACACCGCGTTGAGTCGCGTTGAGCTACTGCTGCTGCTGCTTCTGCTGCTGGTGGCGGTGGTCGATTTCGATTTAATAGCATCCAACACGAAGAGAACGATAGAACGCCACCGAATGACGAGGTCGGATTATCATCTCGGAGTTTAAAGGGGGGCACACTCGTGGTGTTTGTTGGCCACTCCTTTCACGACACGAATTGTGGATCGTTAAATTTAAAAGGGCGAAAACAAACAACAAAATCGACTCCTGGCGCGCGACCGTTTATCGCAGATCCGGCGGTGGTGGTGATAATGGGTGGTTCTGTAAGAGATTGCCGCAAAATCTCGATCCAATTCGCCCGAGACACCTCAAAAATTACCGCGACCCTGATTCCTGATTGCTCACTGATCCTTGATTAATGATTTGGACAGCGTGGAGTGTTGCGCGATAATTCGCGGAAACTGCTGTGAGAATA
>NC_064877.1:76365646-76385646 GCF_943734665.1 Anopheles aquasalis
ATCCAAGGTAGATATAGTTATTAACCTATAAAATACGCCGGCGTGCTCACGTAGCGAGCATATTCCCACGAACGTACGAACGAACAGACCGGGACCATTTGTACCGTTCCTCCAGCATGTGGCAATCGATAAATCCCATGAACATTCATAGCATGTCTAACGATGGTGCGCCGCGCGTACCTGACGAAAACGGAAAACTCATTTCGCCCCCGTTTGCATCGTGTAGCACCCCGCCTAACCCCTGTCCCTCCCTGTCGCTGTTGTCCTTGCTCCCCATCGAGTATCTGAAAATTAATGCATGTACCTTGGAGAGCCGCGGAGTCACGCGCCCTCTGTCCTCATCATTCTGCTTACGCATTGCAATTTGATTCGAGCCTAAGTCGATTGACAGACTGTCATTATAAGGACCCTGGGCGGACGCCACCTTTTCCTCGGCCTTGACACCTGGTTATCTGGTTCCGTTCGATACGGCGTGGCCTATTCCGGGGCTACGAGCGTAAATTATGCAGCCACGGTCGCTGGAGGATAATTACGGTGTAGTCGGTGCCGCGTGACACACATACCACAGTGCTTTCGATTCGATTTCGAACTCGAGATCGATACTCGACCTGATGATGGTTGATTTTGCTTCCAATTGGTACAAGGATCCTGCTCTAGTTGCTGCTGCTGCTGCTGCTTCAGGCTTTTCCGACTTTAAAAGTGCTGACACTCGTCGAATAAGCTGCTCCTGACGAGTGCACTCCGGCAGAACCAACTGTCAGTTGGTGCTGGTTGGCGATAAGATGGAAAAGTTTTTAATTGAATTTACTGCCTTGTTATTGCACCATGAAAGCGGGGGGGTTTTCTGCTGCGCTTCTCCACCGGATGACAATGGAAGGAATTAAAATTGCCATTCGCCGGCTCCCCGGCGCAGCGTAGCGGCGCTCTTTCTCTGTGCTCTGCTCTATTAGTTATGAGCCTGATAAATATTATCCTACTTTACGGGTGTCCTGATGATAGTTCCCGGTATTTCTGCCTGCATCCGCATGATACGGCTAACCGGATCGAGCGCAACCATCCTTGAGCTTCGTTTGTTGCTGATTTTAAGTCGACCACTCTGTTGCTGCCTGTGGTTTGGATTGTGGTGTGCAACAATAAAACAGTACTGGTGCGGTCTGCTGACCATCGGCTCTTGGTTCATAGATGACAAAGTAGCATAAAAAAGCTTATTACATGGTTCGTCGCTACGATTTGCTCGATTTGCAAATCCTATCAACCATGTAACAACCACTGCATTGCCGGAAGTGAACGGTATTTTGCTTCAAATTCCTTCTCACTCGATTCCGTTTTCCGCATGGAATGATAAATAGTTGGCATCTTAAGGAGGAGTAGCCTTGGCACAGAGCATGAAAGGAGTTATTCAATTCAACCAGATTGTTGGAATTGTTCCGAAGAGTGACATCAACTGCAAGGCGGAACTGCGGCGAGTGTTCGTTCGATTCGTGATTGAAGCGCCCGCATAAAGTTCCGTCACCGGTCGTGCCCGGCGTGATGCTCTTTCCCAATCTATTAGACAACATCCTCGCAACGCATAAAAGCATAATCCCTACCGGCAGAGCAGCACACCGCGTGCACACGAGCGGTGTGCTTTCGTTTGCATATATTGACCGCTTCGTAGTCCTCCGAACAGAAACGTCTTTGGTCGTCGTCGCCAAACGGCACAAATGTCGCGTCACTTTAATATTTATTCGCCCATTTGGAGGCGCTTATTTACGTATCATGCGAAGGCACACACAAGCGCAGCCCAGCATAAGCCAGGCTCGATGATCACCCATCAGCATCACGGCATCGGCATCGGCATCGGCTTATGGTCACATCATAAATGCGAACGAGATGTTTGTCAGGCAGAGGCCGGGATCCCTGGTCGGTTGATCGGTAGCCAAGCGGGTTGACCACGCGAGTGCTTCCCAGGCTGTCACGTTTGCGGCTGCAAAATGCCATCGCAGTCGCTGCGCGCGTTCTGACCATTTATAGACATTGGGGCCTGGGCAAACCGGCACTCCGAGAATGGCTTCTTCTATGCGCCTAAATCCTGTGAAGTGTCCAGCGCGCAAAAGCGCAAAGTTGGTCCCCGGGTCCGTCCGGTGGTGCGGGAGTTCAAAATCTGAATAACTGTTTGCGATTTAAATATTTATCCTCTCGGTCCACTGGCCGGCTGGCTTGTGGCTGGCCGCTTATGGCAACGCAGTCCGTGTTGGACTCCGGGACGACGACTGCCGGTTCCGTGGAAGACACAAGCGCGGGAGTTCATTTCGGATTCGCGCCATCTTGCCATGTGCATGTTTGCATGCGTCGCAGCATACATACCGCGGCAGCGTGTCCATGCTCTTCATCTTTCCTTTTCCTCTGTCTGTCTCTACTCTACTGGCTCTTGGCTCTCATTCCCTTTAACCGTATGCCCTCATACCATCTCATTTGGAGCTAATTTCTTCCCGAAAACCCCCTAGCAGCAGTAGAGATCATCGGGCTTGCGGCGAAGCTCGCGAGTAGCATGTAGCTCCAGCGTTCTGCCATCGTTCTGCTTCTAATGCTCCGTTTTTTTTTACCCTTTTGCGGCCAATCAGATCGACCAAATCGGAGAAAATGTATCCCTCGATGTTGAGCCGTGGTCCGGACGTGGAAATCGAACCGTACTACTGCCTGCCGGTCGGTACGGTGGTCCATTCGGGCAACGGGATGGTACCGTGGAGTCAACCAACCTCCCCTACCCCACCGGCACGTGGTTTCGCTGGGCTACTCTCACCAACGCACACCGGCAGTGCCGTTAATGCTGGAACACGGTTGACCTACCCGAAAAAGAACGATGAAGGTAGGTGTAATGGATGTCCTTAAGCCTCCAGTGTCCTTAACTACGACTTTTTTTAACCGCCTCTTTCTCTCTCCCACAGTACACGGTAGCCAGGCATCGCTACTGTCCGGAGGATCATCCCTTTACGGGTCAACGGAGGAGCGTCAGGCGACCGAGGTGCGTCGTTTGAAGCGTGAACTAACGGACGCCCGGGACCAGGTCATGAGTCTTTCCAGTCAGCTGTCAACAAACGTGAGTACTTTTTGGTTGTCCTTTTTTCTGGCTGCACGTGACTCTGTTAAGAAGCTTCTTCAGAATCGTGTTTCCTCGCATATTTGACCTACTTCCATCAGGAGTTTCGCAAGCCCCGCGGCTATTTGCCACAAAACTTTTCGGCCACGCCAAGCACACCAACTCACACAGCGAGACTCAGAAAGCTTAGTCAAACAACTTTGCCCCGGCATTGTTGGCAACATATTTTTTTAATGGACCACCGGAAGTGTCATTCTTGAAGTTTTCCACAAGCGAATCGCGGCTCCGCTGAAGCAAACAACACCGATTTGTGTCCGACCTACTCCATGGTTCGCCTTTTGTTTGAAACAACCAAGTGTGCGACCAAGTGACAGATTTCATAATTATCCTGTCCGCGCATTTCATCCCCACCGGCAACCGGCGGAAGCGGAAACAGCGCGTATAATTCGTGTGGCACCGGCTTTGTCCGTTTCTTTAGCCTGAAACACAAGCTCCACTCCAATTTGCAGTTTACCAAAAAACCACCACCGGGACCAAACAATGACTAATGGCAACTAAACATTCGCTTCCCACTCGTGAGAAAGGACGAAATGGACGAAACGGATTTAGAGGAAATAAATTTTAATTTCGTTTTTCGCTTTCATTCCGGGCCAAGAGGTCGAGTGGCGAGCGAGCAAACGTTTCCTCCTCGGTTTGGGAGGCTCCGATCCTGAAGTGTAACACAATTTTCCACCACCCCGCAAAACCTAACGAAGATTTATGGGACCGTGGCAGCGCAAGAATTGCTTTTTTGCTCCGCATCCTACCCACCCGCTTTTAATGTCCTTTTCTTCGTCTCACTTTGTTGGTCCGTAGATTGCGAGAGAAGGTAAAGATTTTCCCCCCGGGAAAGGTTTTTCTTCCTCGTTAGAGTATCGATTTTCCGGCCACGCTTGACCTGCGTGGCGTGCTTGTGCGTCGGAACAGCACAGGTGTTTTTTTGGGTGGATACAGCTGGATGGACAAGCAAAATCTAGGCCAAAGCGGTTCCCAATAGAACCTTTTGCCCCCTCTCTGTCTCTCCGTCTCCCTCTCTCTCTCTCCCATTTAATTGGAAAAATGTACTTGCATGTCGTGGCGGTGACCTTCTCGTTCGCTCGCAAAATACATTTGCAATGAGGTTAATACTTCATTGAAAACCATTAAATGACGCCGCGCAATCGCCTTCGTCGCGTTTGATGTTGCTGTCTGCCAATGCGCTGACCACGCACACGAACCCCCTCGATGACGATTGATTGATTGGCTTCGACATTAGGGCGCAGTAAGCGCATTGGCGCTGGTGTAAGCGAACCAGCGAGAGTCTGTAGATCAATCGTGAACGCTCGGTACGATCGATCATGTGCACGCGGTGCGCATATGTCTCTATGCTGCGGTCCATGTGGTGGTCCATCGAAGGTAACAAATTAAATCGACCCATTTGCTGGGTCCGAACCGAACCACAGTGGCCAGCGACCCCGTTTTAACCCCGTTCTTCCTCGTGCACATTGCTGAAGGTGCTGATGCTGCTGCTGCTGCTTTCTCTGGATGGCGGAAGAAACCTGTTTTCCGTCCAGTGCGTTCCGTGAATGGCAGCAATTCCCCACCGTAAGGCCACCCCCTACCACCCCGCGATACTTACTGCTCATACTCCTCTCCTCTGCTAAATTTATGAACAATCGAATCGCCGTTATCTCTGCCGGCCATCTTTGCGCATCGGCCTTGGCTCGATAAAAAGGAACGGCACGGCGAACGGCAGTCAGCTGGCCAGCAACGAGACGCGCGCATCTCTCTTCGTCTCCCCGTGCCCTGGCATGGCGGAAATGAAGGATGGTTTCATTGCGTTTTGCGGTACTTGCTTGCTTGCTTGCTTGCTGTGGCATCGACCATCGTGGTGCTGCTGGAAGGAATTTTTAATTTCCGTGACTTTAAGACACCCATCACCCGGGTGTCCCCGAGGGCAGAAACACACGCGCACACACAGCCACCAGTGCATTGTTTCAGAGCATTGGAATGACCGTCAAGATTCATTAAAAAGAAAGAAAAAACTTTCGCGACCACGCTGTTCGCGACGCTGTGCGCAGGAAATCGAAAAGTCCCACCGGAGCAACAACAGGCAAGGCTGCCGTGGCAAGGAAGGGTGGCAATAAAGAAAGAGATCCTTCACAAACTCTTGGAGCTCGGGATGCCTGGATGCACCAACCACGGATGCTGATGCGGTGATGGGTTCGATTGGATGGAGAGCGCATCGACCGCACATGACACCAATCTCGGGCCCGTCGGGCCCTAGACTTCTTTCGCAAACAACGGTCCATCGTCGCACCGTCGTCCTGTTGATTGGGAAATTAAATTGCACTTAAATTATGTCGAAATTAACAACATCTTCATTTTATGATGGCGCGATGGCGGATCGCGAAAGCGAACGGCAGCAGGATGGGGGGAAGCTGTGGCCAATAATTCACCAACTTTTGACAGTTATGAGTACTTGTTGGCGTCCATTACGAGGATGATTAAACAACGTAGCGCGACCGCGAGCACTTTAACGGGACAGCAAATGTCCTTATTAAGGATTGTTCGCCTTCCGACGGTGGATTGGAGGCCAATTTTCTTCGAGTTGCATAATTTGCGCCCCTGATCCTTGTTGCTGGTTCCACATTTTGACCATCACTCTGTCCAAATGTGTGATGTGATGTGAGAAGATGTGAGGATACGATACAAACAGCACCGAGCACCGAGACCACAAAAAAAAACTGGCGGGAATTTTTCTCACCCCGAATTTGTGGTGCATCGCGTCCCCCGGGAAGAACCGGTTCATTTGGCAAGTACATGTCAAAAGCGATGAAAAATGGGAAACAAAAAACACACGACAGGAGAGGACGGAGCGACAGGAATGTCACATAAATCGTCAATGCGACAACGGCGCGAGTCCCGCGTGCAATTCCCTCTCTGCAATTGCTTCGTATCTCATCACGCATCAGCTATCGCGTTCTCCAGGAGAAAGAGACGATGGTGAAGAAGAAGAAGAAGGAGACGAGATGGCGAATGCAATGGGGCATTCAATGATGGCTGCTTACCGGTAATCGGTCAATATGCAGTGAGCCGTAAAAAAACCGCGCATCACATTGACCTTGCACTTTGTGTGCCCTCTGGCAGTGGCGTTGCCATAATAAAAACCGGCAAGAAGAGGCAAGCGACACAGGTGCCCCCCTCAGCTGCTTCCACCATATGCTGCAATTAGGGTGATGTGTTGCTACTTGGCTCATTTCAAATTGGACTCTTGAATTATGGAATGGCCTTCCCCCCGTTTTCGATGCAAATTGGAACCGTGAAGTGAAGGATCTTCACTCGCTCACTGGAGGCCAACAGGTGTGGAGGCTTCAAGAGACATCCTCTAGACTCTGAAGAGACACCGCACTTTGAGAATCCAGAACTTGGATGTCCATGATGTTGGCAACGGAAAAAAAACTTGAGCAAAATGTTAAACTAGCTCATTCACCTTCATTGCACGACTCGACCTCGTCGCAATTGGAGGCTAGCATGCAAATCATACCCGGCTGCTCTGCTCTGCATAACTAACTCCGCGGTCTGCAAATAGAGCTCAGCTTGGCAGAAAATGCCAAAAGATCGCGCCATAGACCAATGCCACCACGCCAATCGACCGCGAAATTGCGCTCCGGTCACCACCGCCCGATCGTGAGCGTAATGAAGACTGATTGAGCCACGACGCCAGGCTCTTGGCTTGAGCTTTCGATCTCCCAAAGGGGGCGGAAGGGGGGGGGGGGTGGAAATTTGAAATTTCAATCAATCAGCACCTCGCATACGAATACGACGATCCCTGAGCCTGAGCGAATGGCCGCCGGTAGCGACGCCAGATCAAATTGGTTCAAATGGTGGCCTGCATTCCGAATGTGCTGCGTTGCGCTGCGATGCTTCGTGCAAATAGTTGCCCCGGTTCCGCCCTCAAGGACCTTTTGTGGACCTCGCGCTGAACTCTACCTTGGCTGCCTTGGTTGTGGCGTTATGCGCAAGAGCTACTCAACGTGCTGTTGGGTTGTTTGTCAAAATAGTACTCCACCGCACACTTGGCATTACCGTCGATGACGGTGCGAAAATCGCGCGAGCTCCTACTATCATTGTCATTGTCGCTGTACGCCATCGCCAGGTCTAACCGATGATGCTGATCGGTGTTGTTGTTGGTTTGCGAGCCACTCGGCACGGATAGGCGGCACTATCGATGCTTGATCTATCTGCTTGACACACCAAAGCTATGATTTTAACCCCCTACCCGGCGCGGTCGGAGTCTGTAGCTTTTTACTGCCGACAAACATTGTAAGTCGTCGTGTCGCTGTGAGTGTATGTCGCTCGCCATGAACAGCAGCTGCTGCTGCTGCTGCCATCGCCAGCCACGCGCAGTTCATGTGGCCTTCAGATATGGCGGATCGGCATCATAAAACGCATCGCATTCGAGTATGTTGCCGGTATGCCGGCATGATGATGATAACAAGCAAACATCGTGATTAATTTATTCAACAAAACGTCAATAGATTGATACCCTGCCGTCCGAATGCACCCTTTGAGCTCGTGCGTGGTCTTGGACGAACCGATCGCACGATGGCCAATTGCCGTTTACACAGAGAGCTGTGGCATGTGTTTTGACAGAGCGTGTGCTGTGGCAAATCTTTCAATTTGAACTGACTCAAAAAATGATGACTAATCGAGATGCACACGATGGAGAAGGTGAAGTTATGAAACTCCAAATTGTGTTATTCAGATCATCGCTCTGCAGACCGCAAAACCATCTGGCTAGCTAAGAATAGACGCTGCATCGCAATATATCAACGGAGAAGTGCCGGAGGTTGCTCATCCGGAGCCAGAACGCTCGTGGAATGGTTGTTGGTGATGTAACAGAAATCTCTTTAACCTCGCATCTCGCTATCCATCTTCAAGTGGCTTTCACGAAGGTACTGGCTGGCATTCGCATTATAATGTCATATCATCATTCCGACCGGTTCCGAGCGATGGACCCCTTTAATGTTTCGTAATTTAAACTAAAAATACTCCAATTGCCAATCAAAACACTTGAAAAAGGAACGTAAAAGGCTCGAAAAAAAAACATATTTTTGTCATAAATTTGCTGCAATCACTCTGAGTCGAGCATAATCAATCGATTCCGTTATGCTTCTCGACAGTAAAAACACAAAAAAATTAAACATCCGTTTACATAATCATATCCCATCATCGTGATCATCATCACAGTGCAATGATCTGCACACAAGTGATAAAATGTGGATCCACTGTCTGTCTGTTCACAATTTCTACTTCGCCAGTGACACAAACCGATCGGACGTAAAAGACTGCAACAAAAACTGACCACACGTCGGCCCCACCCCCTTGGACCATAGAAACAACTTTTACTCGAGAAACACGCCGCTGCCTGCCCTGAGGGCTCTGTTACTGGTCGGACATGTCACCAGAAATAGGTTGCTGAGGCAGCATCAGTTTCGCATAATGCACCTCATCGCCTCGCAAGCATCAAACTGTGGATTGGCCGAAGGTCTGTGGAATGCTGCGTCCGTCCCCGGTGCCACCCCTGGCTTCCATTGCGCCGATAAGTACAAAGGCACTGTATCCGGCCATAAATGTCATTGATCGATTCGCATCATACCTGCAGCCGATTGGCGACGGCGACGACGACGACGGTCGCGGTCGCGATTGGTTCGGCCGTGCGGCACTCCGGTCGGTTGGCGCATAGTTTTCGCGCATACCTGCCCCCCTTCCATCTATGATATATCCACCCGTGGCTGGCACCCTTTCGGGCCCTCATTAAATGGTCAGCGCGTTAGACAAGGCAACCGCTCGCTCGCTCGCTCACTGGCAGGCCCTCCTCTCCATAAACGGGCATCTCAAGTTGCCTTGTCGTCGTCGCCAGGAACAGCAGGAGTAGATACTGCACACAACGCAGCATTCGTTCGCATGTTGCATTCCTTTGTCGAAGTGCGCATTGTGCTGCTGCTGACGATGCTGCTGCTGATGCTGATGCTGCTGTTTGCTCACCACTCCACCGCAGATCCAAGATCAAATGGCACGATGTACTGCGTCTGTGATAATGTCACTAACGGGTCGCTTCGCTTCTGGTAACGAGTTTCCCCTCGATTGCGCTTTGTCAGTCGGTCGGGGTCCATCTTGTCCACAAGGACGTAATGCTTCAAGATGCTCCAAGTCTCTCCGGAACAACAGAGCACAGTGCAGCGCAGCGCAGTTGATAGCTATCGATGAGTTATGCTGTCGCTAACCGACGAAGGCCGGACCAGAAACATGGACCAGAACGTGCGTGCGGTGGGGGAAAACCGGGTACATGTATCATCCTGGCCCCCTTAGCCCTTCTATGTCCGCACCCGGGAAAATGGGGCCATGGGATCGGTTTGGTGTGAATGTGTTGCTGCTGCACAAAACTCGATGATTGGCGTGCCTTTTGAGATGTGCTACTGGTTTGTCCTACTACGCCATGTTGATGGTGCGCCGAGACGAGAATGACGAAGATGATGAAGTAGAACGCACGCACGCAGTCTCTGCGTGCTGCTCGTGCTGCTAATACATTACAAGATGTGGAATCAATGAAGCAAATTGTGTCAATTCAAACAGTGCACGATGGGATGCGAATTGGCCAGCTGGCAACACACTGTGATCCTCTGGGTACCGTGATTGAACTCATGACGCCTGTGCCTCTTGTGAATGTAATAAGTAATTCAAACATTTATTTATTCAAACTCGCTAAGGCGCTCGACTCGAGGTGTTTGATGCAGGCGTTCACTCGGGCTTTGTCAGTTTGTTCGGCCACTGGGTGGGTGAGCAAATATTTTGACCCGTTTCGAAGCATAATAATCCCCATCTCGAACGATGGCCAGCTGCACCGGCAGCCCACGGCGGAAGGTCGGCGCTTGAATGGCTTCAATTGACACTCGCTCGCTGGGAGGCTTTTTGGGGTAAATATTTTGCAACTCTCGAACGTTCCCGGCAAACAGTTCTATTAACGCCTAAGCGCCCCTCTCTCCTCTCACTCCCGTCGAGTGCCGCAGGATTGCCACCTGAGCTGATCTCCGCGCAATCTCAGGCGATGGATTGATTTAGTGTCCAGGAAGCCAGATTGTTAGCGATGGAATTTTTGCGTTGCTCGCTTTTGAATTCATTCATATTCTATCGCGCTTCGGTTGCGCTGCCCAACGACAGCTGGTGGTTTATGCGTCCAGCTCTAGAGCCACCTGTCCCCAACTGTTGACGATTAGCGTGCATTAGCACCACCATCGCCATGGTTCACGGTCCTACAAGCCATCGACCCACTTGTTTGCAGCCTCGGTGATATTCCTATACCTGCAGGCCGTCATGCCTGGCCCTGGACCCGGTATCGACGTAAGCCACTGCCAGCCCTTAATGTGCATGCACCCTACGCACTAGATTAACTGCCATTTTTCTTCTGCAAACTCCATTAAACCAGTCGTGTGCTTGAAGTGCTTGGAGATACATGTGAGTCGCTCAATTGAACGACACACGACGGCAGTTAGTCACGACGATGGTGGAGTCGAGAATTGCATTTCTTAATTGTATTTCCTTAACTCGTCCTGTCGTTACCGAGCGATCGTTCGGGAGGAGCGTGATGACATGTGCTGGAGTTAGATAGTAATGGCACAGTAGAAGACTCGCTCTTGTGCACTACTGGAAATCAGTGCATCGCTTAACGCGCCTTAATGCCATCAACAGCTTCTCCTCGCGGCGTGATAAGGCAACCTAGAGCTACAGCAGAAGTATTACCTCATTTCCCTTTTTGCTGCTGCATCTCGCAGGAAAACGGTGATTCCAAGAGCGATAAGTGCTTGTGACCCAAACTAATCAGGGGGGCGGCTGCTAGTGGGCTCAATTAAATCCATCCCGCCATCCCGACAACTTTCACGGCGGCAACGGCGACCCTTGGGAGGCTCAAGGGAGCCACCTAGTCGTTACTTTCGCCAAACAGTGCAGCCACCATTGGATGCAGATAATCGTCGGATGTCGACGATTTGACGCTTATTAGGTCCCTGGTGCTGCTGCTGCTGCTGCTGCTGCTGCCTTCTGGTGACCACTGGAGGCCTAACTTCCGATAACGCAAACTCCGGTCCGGGGCCGAGTCCCAACTTCCTGAAGAGCGCTTGTCACAAGTTACGTCGGGCGCAATTGTTCGAAAATAGCTTGCCTCCGATAACCCTGCAGAAACTCCTGCATCCCAGCCCATCAAGATTGTTCGATATAATGGGCTTCAATTTTATAAATACAATTTAATCGCCAATTCCTGTGTCCATCTTAACCTGCCGAGCCAGCCAGCCAGCCATTGGCTTACGACGGCGATGACCTGTTGCTGATTGTTCCGCTGAGAGATGTACCGATGTTCGGACATCATCCCCCTCTCGGGAACAAGGGTGGATGGTGAAAGTAGCAGCCTTGTGGCCGTGTGGTGTATTGATGGCTATCGATGGCCGAAGCGATGGCGGTAGTACGGACTCTCGAACATTCAATTTTTACCCTCAGACAGACCACCGGAGACAGACAGACAACGTTGTTGGAGTGTTGCCAACATTTTTCAGACTGTCACCTATTGACGACACATCACAGTTGTCACTTGTCTCGTTCCCCAGGGGGGGGGGGGGGATGACGAGGAGGAGAAGGGAGGGAGTAGCCTTCGGTAGTTGTCTGATGCAGCTCGATAAGCATTACATAAGCCAGATTTACCTCACACACCGCCCCCCCCCCCGGGGCGGCAGTTCGGTTCGGTTCTCGGTATTCAGTTGTGTCACTGGAAACCCGGTTCCGATAATCCCCAGACAGGCTCGGTTGTACGATCACGCGCGGGGGAATGGGGGAGGAAATGTTGAACAACAGTTCTGGTACAAATCGCTCTATGTCACCGGAAACTACCCCCTTCCAGTCTCGTGTGGAGTCTGATGAATGAGGCAAGTATTCGAACTGACGTCCGGCCCTGAACTGCAGTTGCATTCCTCGCATAGCGGAACTGGTTCCCCGGTATCTTCACGCCCTTTTTTTTAACCTCGCCGATAGCCGCTGAAAATTGAGACATTATCGGCATCATCATCATCATCAGCGGCAGTCTCATTTGTCAGAGCCCTTTGGCACCATTAATTCGTCGGCGAATGTCGAGACCTAGAGCCCTAGGGCTACTAGCGGGAGCGACAATACAATGTCGGTAAACGCCCCCCGCGAAATCCTGGCCAAAGTTCACCGTTCTCTCACGAACGCGCGTTGTAACGCCTCGCCAGCGCCATCACGCTCAAGATATGATTATGATCTATGCGATCGACGCGATGCGCGGCTCGAATTTAAATCCATGCGCCGCTTCTCGGTGTTTTGAAGCGAAACTACAAATGTAGTTACCATCCGTGAGGTCGCGAGCTGGCGAATGCATTTTATCGGTGCATCATTACCGTTTATTAGCCGGTCGTTCCTTCTCCACTGAGGCCGGGTCTCGTGGGACACCGAGTTGCCGTTGCTGCCTCGGTGGCAAGGCCGACACGCTGTTCAGATCACTGGTCCGGACAGTGATTGCTTTTGCAGATTTCTCATACCGTACAGTGGTTGTACTGGCGCGCATAAACATCACTCGACAGACACACTCGCTCGTTTGTCATTCGTTTCCACAGAGCGTGTACTCATCAATTCCTGGCATTCCTTCCGGAAACGCATTGGACGAAGCAGTGGCAGCAGCAGCAGCAGCCTAGGCACGTTGCGACCTAGTTTCGTGCTCGAGAGCATCCCCTGGAGAGCGGGAGAGATAAACCACAGCCCCGGTTTTTAGAGCCGCGGTGCAGTGCAGTGGCGAGGGTGCAAACAATCCAATCCACGATTTCCCGCGGTCTGGAATTGAAATGAACGTTCCGAGGGATATAATCTCTCTCTCTGGGATATCATAAAAATATGAAAACATTGCTGGTCGCGCGCCTCCAGCGAGTGCAGATTGAAAAGACATTTTCCCTCCGCTACAGGACAGGCACCCGGGGTACGTTACATGGTTGGTTGTTAACCCTATTAGTGTGTGGGTGGATGGGAGCGCAATTTTCTCCAACAATCTCCAACATACTCTGCACCATATTACCCCGTAGGTCGTCAGGTCGTTTTTTCCGATCAGCCACTAACACGGTGGCGACGGCGTTGAAAATTAATCAAAAAACCCCCGTCTGGCTTCAAATTAATCCATCTCTCATCGAACACGAACACGAACGGTAGACAGCTCGAGGGTTCACTCGATTGAAATCTTATTACGCTCGCTCCCGCTGCTACTCCGTCTATTCTACTACCAGTCGCGAGTATCTGCCACGTCTTGGCGTCAAAGTGAAACAAATTCATTTGTCGCTTCGAAGTTGATTCGATCGGATCGAACCATGGAGACCACGGCGGATACTCGTAGATTACAAACTCCCGCTGCTACACGTTCCCAGCGGGTGATGCACCTGATGTTCTAATGTCGGCAAGTGGCAGCCTTTGTAATATGATAACCAACGTCGCTTCTTCTTTTCTCGGTGGAAAGGAAGACATGCTCCACGTGCCTCGTTCGCTGTCTTGCAACGAATCTTATAACGAGAAGTCAAGCGAGAGCAATAAGATCCGTACACCAGCATCTGATAATGAAGCCCAGGGTGACTCAGTGCCACAGAAATTGGACGTTCCGCTCGTTCCTGCGAGTGGGGAATTTGCATGAATCCGGCCACAACCGCGGAACGGTACACAGTATACCCCCCGAATGCGCACACTTACCTCACAGGGGGTCCGTAGTGAAGAGAGAAATAAGAGAAGAAGAAGCAGAGGATCAGAGAAAGGCCGAGGAGATATGGCATATATGAAATGCTAATTTTGGCACACATCGCCATCGCGACAGATGACAAATGCCACGGAACCCACCATCACCATCACCTTTCCGCACGAATTCGCGCTGCTCCGGTCCTCTGGGGACCCTGGCACACACGAACCACACAACAGCGAAAGGCGTGCGCCGAGAATAGAGTGCGCGCGCGTCGGGGAAGATCATGGTGGAAGATCACAGGATCACGAACTTCAGCAGAGTACGTATCGTCGATGAAGTCATAGCGAGGTAGGCTGTGTACTCGCGGCCTGTTTGCATCATGGAGAAGGCAAGACAAACATTTGCTTAATCACCGCGGATGGGGTGCACGTGTGTGTCCACTCCCTTGGACCCTGGAGGTTAATGAAACAATGAGTTAGCCCTTACGGCGCGCGTCGCTCCTCTCTGATCGATCAATCTTTCGATGACCGCACCGCGGAGCTTGTGCCCTGGTTAATGGTTTCCTAATGATCGGCTCGAGAATCGTCTCACGGGATGCATCTCGCGGTGGTCTTGCTGGTATTAATTATTCAAAAGGAACCTCACGTAATGGGTGCCGGTGATGGTGACCCTGAGGAGTGCCCTCGCATACCTTCTATCGGGTCGCCTGCGAGAGGTCACCAGTTGAGGTGCTGCCAAGGTGTTCGAGTTATCTTTGTGCTTAGTGCCAGCAAGCCCTTGTCTGCGCCTCTCTTGCTCGCAGCCAAGCGTCTGCTGTGTTTGCTGCTCTGATTCAATGTTTTGCGCGCGCCATCAACGCTGACTCCATCTCCACCGGGGCGGCATCACTTGGCGGCTTGCGCGAAAGCGGATCTTTCTCGTCCTGCCTAATGGTGCGGAAAATTCAAATTCTTGCGCCTCACTTGGTCGTGCGGTGGTCGGGGTAGCGTGAAGGAAAAAGGGAGGAGTGTGAAACATAACTAGTAAATGTAGCGAGATTACGATTACCTCCGACAACATGTCATGGTTGGCGCGTGATGGAAGGGGCGGAATGGGATACTGATGTCGACAATTTCCATACCATGTCATCCTCCGCGCACCTCTGGGGCGACGTGGAACGTGCCACGAGCGCCGTGTCGACTTTGTCGCGCGCGTGGTTCACCCGCTTGTTCCGAACCGTGACTTACAACGCGAGCGAGTCCTCTTGCCGAGCGGCTGAAGAAAGGCACGACCTCAAGAAGAGATAGAAAAAAAGAGGAAGAAGAAGAAGAAGCGTCAGAATGCATATTTCATGACAAAACTCGCGGGAAATTTGCCACGATTTGGCGACTGTAGTATGCAGCTGCATGCACGCGCCGCGACACCTCGAGGTGAGACACTGCTCTGCTCTCGCGCTGCTGCTCTCTATCTCCAAAGTGTGTTATTCGTAAAATATTCCAACCCCTCCACCACAGGGAACAGAAGGGGGGAGAGGTGGAAAAAGATTATTCATCCACCGCGAGCTGTAAAGCGAGCGAAATGTCAAGACGAACCGTGGACCCCGCGATTCCTGGGGAAGGATGAAATGGAAAGCTCTTGGTCACGACTCACTCGGGGCTCGGGACTAGTCTGGCCTGGCCTGGGGGGCCAGAACCCCGGACCGGACACATTATGCGTGCTCCCTCCCTCCGTGTGGTGGTCAGTTATCGATCATGTTCCGGGTCCGAGTCCGGGTCCACTCCCGGGATTCACACCTCGTGGCCCCAGTGTTTGGACTGCACCACGTCTGCTTCGAATCAAGTCAATTTGCATTTAATCCAAAGCCACCTTTCACCCTTTTTATGCTACGAGAGTCACGCGCTCTAGGGTACGCGCACACACTCCAACCACAAAGCGGCGCCCGAGGGGC
This sequence comes from Anopheles aquasalis, assembly GCF_943734665.1. Lineage (NCBI taxonomy): Eukaryota > Metazoa > Arthropoda > Insecta > Diptera > Culicidae > Anopheles > Anopheles aquasalis. Next base: position 76,381,448 of record NC_064877.1, read on the forward strand.
ATTTTTTGGACGGGAAAATTCGGGTTTTCCAAGGCAGATTTGGATTTGAGTTGCAAAGCGGTACGCTCGGAAAGGTCTTCTGGACACACAGCTTCATTAGCGCGATGAACGCCGCCCCGCGAAGAGCAATTATGGAGCGTCTCTCGATCGAAAGCAATCTTCTCGCCACCAGTCGTTCCACGGGGATCATTAATTGAAGAAATCGCGTCCCGGAGGAAAGTAAGCTCCCCTCGCGGGCACAGCAATGTACAGACGCTTCATTCTGCCTTTTTTTTTTTTTGCTTTGTGTTATCATAAATTGGCCCCAAGGGAACGGTCAAGCGCGCAGTGCAATTACCGGGAATGTTTGTGGCTCGAGTCCGAAGCTACGCGCCAATTTTGCGCCGCCAGTTTTTATTGCATCGCTGTTGCTGCTGCTGCTGCGCCATTTTCGGGGCAACGCTGAATGATGATGAAGCGCGTGATCCCAAATATGGAGCGCAACCATAATGTGCCGAGACGACAAAACTTCGTGTGTCTCTCAGTGCAGAGCTTATGTGTGTTTTGGTATGGGGGTGATAAATCCTGGAGCTGAAAGGTCGCGCGATGATCGTTTCCACCTTTTTCGGACGCGCAATGCCTCCTGATCTACTTCACTCTGATATGTTGCGATCAATGTTGTTGGCCAGCTGGCCAGCAGAGTGTCCAGCACCTGCTGAAGAGGCAGACAGAGAGACACCGAAAGAACTGGTTCAGCGGAGCGTTTGATCTCCCAGATCGCTTGCCATTCCGGATCGATATAATCGCATTTCACGCCACCGAACCGCCAAAACTGAAGCAAGCCAAAGGAATTCATCAAAAACTTGCTCCCAAGGTCGACCAGGGGTGCCAAGAAAATTAACTTCATCATCACCTCGTTCGCGCGCGGTTTGATCGCGTCCTTCGAATCGAACTTGATCGAACTCTCCGCGGACGAAGTAGTTGTTGTCAGCCCGACCCTCCCGGTCCGCTGGATGATTGATCGACTTTTCGCGTTATCGTGCGACGATCACGTCAACCGTGTGGCCGATCGACGATCCCCCGGTACACTCTAACTCGTCTCGGCTTAGTTGGTCAATGTTTGGACAAACATATCGCGCCAAGGACTGTGCTTGCGGCTGGAGTGCCAGAGAGTGCCGCGAGCTGCGATCTGCGGCAAGTTGCGGCCAAAAAGCCAGACAGCCATCTAATGTCACTCTAATGGCGGCACCCGATACCGATCTCCGGGAGCTGCTCCGGGGGTTCCGTGCTGCTGCTGCTGTTGCTCCCTACAATCACCATTTTGTCGCGCGATCCGATCGATTTCGTCGACATCGTTAGCACGCCGTCACCATCATCATCGTGCGTGTGAGTTGATCGCACGATGGGTTTGGATTTCAAATTAACAGCTCTAGTGCCTCACTCTCGCACCCCTTCCCCCTCCACCTTTTGGGGGTGCACAACTACCCTCCAACCCCTTGGACACCAGATTACGCATATCGCGCACCAAGCTTAAGGCTGCGAGGGGGTAAGCTTTCGATAATAAATTAACTCCATTAACGACTCCCTCTGCGGCAGGCCAGCGATCATGTTACCGCGGGGCTTGCGTGCTGGAAGCGCACTCGCAGTCGCCTTCATCTCGCCATCTCTTCAGTGCGCACCCTCGGGGCGCAAGGGGTTGAATGATAGAAAGTTTGGTCAATGAAATGATAGAAGCAAACGGTGGAGCAGCAGCAGAAAGCGAGAGGAGAAACATCACACCTAATTAAATATTGAAACGTAATCTAATAACGTTTTTTATCTCACTCTCTTTTTTCTCTTTTCCTTTCTCTCTTTTTTCCAGGTGAGTATTTGCAATGCTTTAGTTACATGCGATGATGATTGCACATCTTCCTCAACATACCGTGCGCGCAATGCCCGCTTGTCACGATAACAGACAGACGGTGGTAAGTAAACGATAGTAATCTGTGGCATCTACCTGCCTGCGAACGAGATTTGTCTTTGTATCTCGTAGCTAGCAGCATAGAAAGCATTACCGCACCGCCGCCAGGTTGGTGGCACAGTTTTTCCCTCGCAACGTGTGCATTTTTCGATGCCTGTAAGCGTTTTGACATGAATCATGCCCAACTGTATCGTGTGCAGGAATGATTTTATGTTTCCCACCCCCTAAAAAGGGAGGAAGTTTCTCGTTTTTCAATGTTCCATTTTCCTGCACGATTTAATTTCGATATCATTCATCACTCTAACGAGCGTTGAGTGGTGGAGAGCTCGATAGTTTGTTCGATTAGCGCGGAGTGAATTAGGATTTTCTAATTAATCGATCCACTTATGCTGCGTGTTTAATTTGCGATTTACTCGATCACTCCTCCCGCTCGTGATCGGCCATCAACAAACCAGCTTTTCCCTGTTTTCAATTTCACACGACATTGTAAAAGGCGACTGCTGCATCGACCATCAAGTGAGCAGGAGGGGGAGCTATAACAATTTGCCAGCATAATTCAAGCCCGCGCCCATTGGTGCCCGCGGTGTCGTGTGTCACGAGGGCAAAACGGCATTACAACCCGCAGTGCGAGAGGAGAAGAGAAATTATGCTGAACCCACTATCAACAACAATCCCAATCGCAGGGCACACACTCGGCTCGATGCCCGCCGATAGAATGTGTTGCTGTTTTATGATGGTAGCATAGCGCACCCGCCCCAAGCGGTATGATTATGGGGTGCGCGGGCAATGCCCAACATAGCAATTGGGCCGCTCACGTATACGGGAGCTCGCGCGGTACGCGATCTTTCCGGCTGCTGATGTTGCAGCAGCAGCAGCAGCATTGGCATCAGTGTTTGTGCGACGCCAGCTAGGGAGCGAGAGGCTGAACAGACTTAGAACAAGCATCGCAGCGCATGGGGACAAGATAGAGCGGTGCTCTCGGTGGTCTAAACCACGCACACCACGAGAGCAAGCACACATATGATGGTGGGGAGCATAAAACCGCCCTTTCCACCGGTGGGGCGTACGCTAGTTCAGGGTGGTCTTTGGGCCTCGCATTCACTGACCGTCGGGCGACCTCCCAACTGAGGTCAACTGTGTGCAGATTTGTGGAAAATAAGTATTAAATCAATTTTCCAACCAGCGGGGAAAAGGGTTGGCGAATGGCGATCATGCAAAGCAGTAGCAGCAGCAGCTGCATCTCGGCACTATCTCCACCGCGCGCTACGGATCCGATAATTTATCGATTTCACACGAAAGTTGTGGTGCGGAACGCTTTTTGAATTCCAAATGACCCTCCCTCGTCGCACACGAAAAGTCAACGACACTCCACAGCAGGCCTGTCTTGGATCGTTGCTCCCTCGGAAAAGCGTTAACTTTTCGCTTCTTTTCCTCCGTGTTTGCTGCAATCAAACACGACCCACGGCCCCATGTCCTGTTTGATCCTTTTAGTAGCCCCGGTCTCGTGGCCTCTGCGTCGTCATAAAGCAATGTTAACGGTGCATTTCCACCGCTGCAGCAGCAGCATAAGCAGTACCAGCATAACTGGGTTGCATAAATCGGCGAACTTTTGAACTGCGCCACGGCAGCACAACGGAGGCCGCCTGCAGAAGAAGGAAGAAAACCCGGGGGGAACCGGATCCGTCGCCTGCAGGGTGGAAAAAGGATGATTTTTAATTTTCCTCCTCCGATCGGGGCTTTTGTTCGCCACGAGGAAGGTTTCCCTTTTGCTGTGACGCGACGACACAATAGCCACGACTGTCTGGTGGAAGCTTTTTCTTTCACGCTTCTTGCCGTCGGTCTGTTCTGTTCTGTGCTGTCTGCGACCGGTCTAGTCAGCACCGCCACGCCATTGCCACCAGCAGCAAGCCTTTGAAAAGCAGCTTTCCTCCAGCACGTTTTTCCGTTCGTTTGGCAAACAATTGTCTAGAGGGAAAACCTCGCTTTTCCGGGGCGTATCAGCAGAACAGCAGAATAGTCCCACACGAGCGAAGGATATGCGGGCTGTTGGCCAAAGTAAACACGCCAGAGGCCGGGGGTACGGGGGTGGCGAAAGGGGTGCAGCGGACACACACCCCTAAAACCCGTTGTTTTTCTTCGATTTCCTCTTTCTCGCTATCTTCGCCTCAACGTGTGTATTGCGAGTGTTGGTGAGAGAGCTATTTTGTGGTTCTCCGTGGAGAGAGATAGAGAGAGAGCGAGAGAGCGAGTTTTGTGTTGG
>NC_064877.1:76390646-76400646 GCF_943734665.1 Anopheles aquasalis
CAACAGCAGCCAAAATGACGACAAATGATGCCAGAAAGAAGGGGGGCAACCATCCCTCTTGTAACCTTGTTCCTCTTGTGTGTTTTTTTTTCGAGAAAATTGGCGCCGAAGAAGACGATGTTTCAATTTCTCGAATCTTGGATTAGCTTCATTTCCGTTCCACGGGGCGTCCTCGTCGCCGTCGTTGTCGTCGTCATCGTTCGTAACATATTCTCTTCGCGTCTTTTGTTCCAACTGTGGCCACAGAAGAGTGGCTGCTGCCGGTGAACGAGTTTGTTCTCCTCGGGAGTGCGGTCTTCCATCGATCAATTTCCTTTCTATCTTTTTCGTTTGTTTTTCCCCTCTCGTGGCCCACGAGAAAGAGAAAAATCAGTTCGACTGAAACACAAACTGCGGTACTGGTCGACTGTATCGCATCCGCAATATGCAAATGATGTTCTCAAAGTGTGCGTGCTTGGTCCGAACGATGTAGCAAAAAGAGAAGAAGCTCATCGTGCTCTTCAGCGTTGTCCACTTCCTCACGCTTGATGATTGGCAAAGCACATCGGAAAGGGCCCTGCTGTGTGTCCTAAAACCTAAATGGAAAAGATGTTTCCTACGACTCCAGCTCCGAAGGAAGTGCGGTGAATGGACCCTGGCCCCGGAGGAAGTTCACAAACCACCACATATCGGTTTTGCATACTGATACGATGCTGCTCCCCTTTGGGTACGATGCTCCCGACCTGCAAGAGAAGATGTCAAAAATATATGGGGAGCGTGTAAAATAGAGTTGATAGGAAATGATGCTCGCACCAACGACCGGATGGTCGGTGATGGTCAGATTATTATTATAATATTTGTAGCTGACCGATATCATCCCCGCCGGGGGGCTTCTTCTCCAGCGTTTATCGTGAGCCGCTTAACACATACTTTCGGTCCCCCTTGTCCCTCTTTTTGTAACCCAGATCACCAAGGGGCCAGAAAAAGGTCCACCCGATGATGCTCATGCCGTTGTTTGGACCTTTTTTCCGCCGATGTTAACGAAGGTGTTGATAAGGGTTCGCGATGAAAGCTAGTCGATAGCGATTTATAACAATTTGTAAAATATGTGTGCCATCGGGTCAGGGGGCGGCCACTCCGGCGCCTGAATTATGCGAAACATAAAAGCCATAATTATCGGTGATATCGTTCGAATCATGCCAGTGTTTTTGGAGTAGGGGACCTCTGGGCCGTCTCATCTGCAATCAAAAACATATTTTCGACCCGCTCTTCGAATGAGAAGCAGAACAGGAAAAGCACATCGCATCAATGGAGTTTCGTTTTGATGGCGTCCTCGCGCCGCGTGCGCGTTAACACTAGCTTTAGCTTCTTGGCACCTTCCCGGGGGTGGCGTGCGGACACCGAAAGCAGCAGGTGTCTCTCTGGTCGCCTGATCTCGGGAACTAGCGCGCCTTCTCGTGGCCAGTAAACCGTATCGAAAGGTGAAAAAGGGGGAAGGGTACAGGTGTTGGTCCGTCTGTTCGTTCCAGTTGAGTGAAGAGTGGCTTGGCGAATGGGAAAGAATGGTGCTTGGGCGCTGGAATGCTGCTCGATTCCGGATTCTCTCGCAAGATCATCACCGCTTGGTGATCGCGACTCGCGCCACCGCCTGAATCACTCGGAAGCAGAATCGGATTAGTTCACCTTTGCAGGGCTCCTCCAGGCAACTGGGCGGTATTGCGCTTTTCCATCTATCATTTCCACCGGGCAGTTGCGAGAGGCTAAAAGCATTCCCGGAGTTTCCCGGCGGTGGAGAGCGCCTCATCATGCTGGATGGTGGGCGGATTTTCCCTACTTTCCGCTCCCTCCACCCCATCCGTGATTTATAACGCAACTCATCATCGTCATCAGTCATCAGTCGTTGACTGTTGGGCTTCAGGGGAGAACCAGCAGAAGGAGGAGGACGAGTAGGTGGTGGTGCCTTACTTTCCACCAGCCGTGACTAGCGGCCTAACGGTCACTGAACTCGATTCGTACTAGTCTTCTGGACCTGCCCGGACTGACTGACTGACGCAAGAGGAAAGAAGGGGACCGAGATGATCATCTCACATGTCGGAAAAGGGTCGTGGCTGCGGGCTGCGCGGCTCACTAATGTAAACATATGCCGGGCGCGCTACACACAAAGACACAGAGCGGAGAAAGAGTAATCACTGTACTGTGTAGCGCGCGCTACTGATTGCAGCTGAGGAGTGCCAGCTGTGTGGCCACACGAGAGAAGGCGACGACCTTCTTCTTCAACTCCTTCCGAGCGATGCGTCATGGTTTGAAGGGCAGTAGCAGCAGCAGCAGCAGCACCAGATAGTGAGGTTCATGTGCTGTGTTGTGGAACCAGGTGGCTATCATATTCTGGATCTGTGACTGGACTGCGCGCCGTTTGATCCGATAGAGTCCAAAACATCAATCAGAGCTTTGAATTGCCTTGGGTTTACTGCACGGATTATAATCAAACTGAATTACCAAACTGTGACTGTGTTCTGATGGCGATAAGGCAAAGCGAAGGGCTTGCCAAAAAAATTAAAAACCAACTACGACTGAGTACTGAGCGTTGATAGCGATAAGTTATTGAAAAACTGTCATAATGAATGTCGAATCAATATTTTAGCCCTCGTGGTGCGCCTGATAAGTCGCTGGATGGCTGGCTGGCTGGCTGGATTGTGGTAGCTGCTGGTAATTAGGCTTTAATGTTGGGACAAAATGTCCCAACGCATGCATCGCCGTAATCGGACTGTAGGCGACCCCATGTGATCCCTTATCGCGCCCGTTTGTGATTCGATTTCCCAATTTGACGGCGTGCGCAGCACTAGTGGTGGGTTGCAAGACTATTTCAGTCCTTCGGACTGAGATGAAATCGAGGCCACTCTCTACACTCGAATCACCAAGCTGCTGCTGGAGGTTTGAGTGCGCACGTCATAAGCGTAAGGTTGAGTTGGTATGGAATCGGTGTTTTCGGATCGAAACTGTCCTTCGTTTTGACTCCCACAAGAAGAACACTGGGAGGGAGGAGGGTGTCATGTGGAGTGATTTACATTTTGTCCCAATAAACTTTAACTCATCCGCCGAGCAATGGTGGAGCGGAGGGGGGTGGGGGTGGGAGAGAGGATCCAGTCACTTCCATATTCAAAGTTGTTGCCCATTTGTCTATTCAGGTGGTTCTCGAACGTCGAACCGATCGTTCCTCAGTCGTCGATGTCGATTTGCGTTGGAGCAATGGCACAATTTACATGTTACGGCGCGCACCAAACGTAGTCGACGAATGAGAGGGCTCAAGAAACCATTCGGTGTGGAGTGTCCACATGCCCCCGTTTGTGTGTCTAAATGTCGCATTTGGAAAACGCGCACACGGTAGGCCCGCTCGCAGAAGAGAAGTAGTGACCGTTTGAAGGGGTTTGTTTGTCTCAATGATCTTGGAACATGTTTAGGGAGCGCGAATTGGAAACAAGTCAATTATGCCGGGGGATTTCGTTTTTTTCTTCCTCCTCCCGTCCCTCCCTGCCTCTTTTTTTGTTGCAGCTCGTCAAGCGTCAAGCACGCGGTGGCGGACACTCGACCATATGGTCACATGTCTCGTTTGCTGATGGCGGCGGATTTTGGTGGCGGTTTCAACAAGCTCTATTCGCCAAGAGTATCGCGCGGTTGCTGCGAGTGGCTTGGCCACAACGCACACGCGAGAGAGCGAACAGTATTAACGCAAACAAATTATGCATTTTAGAGTCCCCCGGTCGGCCCCCGGGATCGTGGCGCACAAGATCATCGAGCGAGATGATGGAAGTGACGCGCGATCGCAAAATTGTGTCTGAGGTGTGCGCACACGCCGCCGCCGCCGGTGTGTTCTATGGAAGGCCTTGCGTACGTTCTCTTCAAGACACCCGGTGCTGCGACCCAAACACACTGCGCTGCGCGTACGTGCGCGCCGGTTTGGGGTTCGTGGCCGCATGCAGTTTTCGTTGGCATTCGCCATGGCTCATGTGTACGCCACAAACACACTCGAGAGAGAGGGGTGACTGGTTGGTTGCTGGCTGTCGATCATGTTTGTTATTTTCGTCTGATGACGGATTAATTAATAATCGATTCGCGTCGTGTGGCGGTACGACAGTGCAGCTGGCAGGCACGCTGACTGGCCATACGACTGATGGTGGTTTGGTTGTTTTGTGAGATGGGGCACGCCAGCACGTCATCGACGCTAATGTAATTAAAGCATGTTCGTGCAGTAGTAGAGCAAAAGCCCACTGCCATCACCGCCGCCAGCATGTCACGCGAGAGCAGCACCAGCAGCAGCAGTAGAGAAGATGGAATGAGAAGATAAAGTCTTTTTCTGCTTCAGCAGAATATCCTCATCATCCTCATCACCCGGCTCGGCATCATCCGGCAATGCTGCGGTCGGTCAGTCTTGCGTCGCACCGACTAGAGTCGCGCCTTAAAGGCACCACAAAAAAACTGAGAGCCTCATCTTGGCGCCAACATTTCCTCCATTCATTAAAGGCCATTTCACTTCCGTTCTGGGCGGAAAGTGTTGCGTTTCAACGTTAGTTTTTTGGGGAAGAGAGGGAAATCGAAACAAAAAGGGTGAAGAAGAAGTAGAAGGGGGTGCGTTTCTGCGCCTGCGATGTGGCGATGAAGGCCAAGAAAGTTCTCAACCTTGATATGGGGCCCAAGCGAGCCAAAGCGGCGACGCCAGCAGCAATGCTGCAAAAAGCTGCAGAGTAGTAAAGGTTACGTGAAGAAGAGGGGGGTGCGTTAGTCGAAAATAAGAAACTCAAGAACCGGAAAAAGGCACACGTACGCACGCACGCACGCACTGCACGGGTCAGCAATAACCGCAAGTCCCGCTAGTGTGTGCTTTGGCTCAAATGTTGCTTCTTTGCGAACCCCTTAACACCACGTACTACTGGAGCGACGGATGTTCGCTTCGATCACCGGTTTTTTGGTCAGAAATTTGAGAAAAATTATCATCGGCGATGCTTGTTTTTTTCCATTGTTGATGCTGATGTTGCGTGTGGCCGCTCTTTCGCTGGATCTATGGATATCATAGGCTCCAAATTGCTAAACGTCACGTTCGCTTCGTGCCTTTTGCTCGTTCAAGTTGAACCGTTTTCTTCTCGTCGTTGGCGAAAGACACACGCGGAAGAGGAGATACTGGAATAAATAATAAGATATCGTCGTATGGTTGCGGCTGATAGAGAGCGTAAAAGCAGATTTTGGAATCAAGCGCGCTGCTGCGGTCAGGAAGTCGATAGAAAACCCTTCGAGTCGTGGATGACCTATTGGATCTATGTAGACGGAACTGGGCAATGCCGGCGCAATCGATTTCCGTCGTGTTCTTTTCCACTGTATTCAAGTAATTTTCCTAATTGAATTCGTGAATCTCACTCCTCAGAGATGGTCAACATGGAGAAACGAAAAAAAAACTCTGAACTTAGCAGCTGCACAAGATGACTGTGAGTAGTCATCGATTGGGCATACAATCTCCTCTTCCACTCTCTTGCCCCATTAGTCTGATTGCCATCGGTTTGTTGGCCGAGCCAGCGGTGAAAGGAAATGCCGTAAACCGACGTATAAACGCGGAGTGTGTTCTAAGGAGGAGGGACTCCCAACTCTGGCCCATGCCGTTGTTGCTAAGATCTGCTGGCAGTGCACATGAGTCATCCATGGAATCATGCTGCATTGCAAGAAACATAAAAGAAGAGGGGGTCTAGTTTCAAATTTGTCGAAACCGGGAATTTACGTGATTCACACAGCGAGAGAGGAGCAGTTTGCCGTTGTTGTTGTTGCTGCTGCTTGCCTGAACAAGATTGTGTACGGGATCTCAACAAAGAGACACCGAAAATTCCGCTTTTGTGCTTGCTTGTCGATCCGGCGACCTTGCCGTTGGGTCAATGCAGCGGTAGCAGCAGAAGCAGAAGCGAGAATCAGCAACACGGCGGTCCACAGGCGGACTGCTCGGGATCTTCTGGTCCGGTAGAACCGGTTTTTACTCGCGCCCTGCGCTGTGGACCACCGCGCGAAGTGCAATGCGCGCCGAAGGCAAGTAACTGCCGGAAGTCTCCTGTGAGACTGGTGGTGGTGGTGTGGCTGACATCATTCCAAGAACAAGGCGCAGCTCATAGAGCTCTCGGTGGTTTCGCGTCTTGAGTGAGCCTCAAGTCTTGCTGCTTATCAACCTGCTGCTGTCCGGTTGTGCGAGGCTTTTTTTTTCTCTCTCTCTACTGTCTCAGCTCTGGTGCGTTTGCGTGGCGATTCTTGAAGCGCACACGCGGAAAAGTGCTGTTGTGGGGGGGCCCATTAGCGGTCATTTGCTTGCTTGTTGCTAGTGATGTGGAGAGTGGTCTTTTGCAGACTCTCTCACGAATCGCGCTCCTAGCGATCGCGCATATGTGAGAACAAGTGATCCTCGCCCGGTCCGAGCCTGAGCTTTTTGATGCCGCACCTATCGGATGGGAAGGGGTTCCACATAATTAATTACTTTGTTTGCTTATGCATGCGCCGCCTAGGGTTCCCTCGGGGTCTTTTTGACGAGAAACCGGCGGCCGGACTGACTCTGACTACTCGACGTTGTTTGTCGGTTGCCCCTTTGCGGCGGGATAGCCTTCTGTCGGAACCTTCTTTTGGTATTTGAACGTTGGGGTCCGTATTCCTAGAAGATGAACCTGTATCTCCGCCGCAGCGTGGTTTGGACTCCGGGAAGAAATCGTGATCTCTCTAGAGGGTCTACGGACCAGGAAGAAGAACTCAAATTACGCCTCGAGAGAGAGAGGTGTGGTCACGTGGCCAGTTTAAGCGAGAACGAGATAGCAAGAGGGCGAAAGACCAGGATCAATGGCTCGGCATGTAGAACGAGTCAAGCGAAGGGGTATCGCAACACAAGTGGATATGATTAAATAGAAAGCGTGTCGAAAGGCCTCCGGGGAGAGACACAGAGAGAGACTAGTCAGCAAGAAAAGAGCTGGAACTGTGCTACAACCAACAAGACCTCCTAGGAGAAGTATTCCTTTCCTTCTCTCCTCTATTCTCTCCTGTCCTTAATGGAGCTCCTGCTGGACCTCTTAATCTGCTAATCATAACCCGCTAGCACAAGGGGGGCGTCGTTTGTGATTCAATAAACGTCACAACGCGTCTCCTGTGAGCCGTCCGCGGGGTGCGTCCTGTGAGGACGACCCAGTCACGGTTCGGCTGGGCGCTTGTCTTGCTGCAGGCACGTCGTCACCGCTCCCCGATTGGATCGGATGTAATTAATTATGCATGTGGGCTCTGCCCCCTTCTCCAGATCGCGCTAGCTGGAAAAAGGCTTTCGTGAAAGGTGCAGATCGCGAGGCGCGAGGAAAGTGATCTTCTGCGCGGGATCTTATTTGGAAAGAACGGCAGCAGAGAAAGAGAGAGAGAGACGGAGCCGTCTCTTATCTATATGGAGGTCTCTGCCAGTGATCCGATACTACTTGGTATGTACAGAGTGGATGGCGACGCTACTCATCGTCGAAGTTCAGGTTGCCGCCGCCTGTCTCTGTTTAATCATTCAACACATGTCCCCGTCAAGACGTTCGTTCGCTGGCTCTGTAGAGGGCCACGGTCAGGGTCCTCTCTCTCTTGTGGGGTGCGAATGTCAATACACCTCCTGATGAACGCTCGAAAAGACGTGGACCTTTCGGTCTCGAATTACTGCGCTCCGTTCCGAGATAATGGTCCCACAAGATACCGTAATGCTTCACGTGCGTCGAATTGTGTGGTTCGCCAGCTCCTCAGATCTTGGAGTTTTCCCAATTCCTGCATTGAAGCAGGTGTGTTGTTGTGCACGCACGCGGTGTTATGCATCCATTATTTCACGTAGCAGCCGCTCCAAAGCATGATGGCATACGGTTGTGTTGCCCGTCTTATCGCCATCGTAACAACGGTGCGGACCGCCGTGTCCTCACACTACTACGGCGCAAGAGATAACCGTGGCCAATGAGCGAGAGAGCAGCCGGTGTTTGAGGGGTATGTGACGGGTTGAATTATGGCAGCGCGAGGACGCGAGATTAAATAGAGGTCAACTGATAGAGTGGGGCCGCTGCTGCTGCTGTTGCCGTTTCTCGTTGATAACGCCGTGCCTAGAGCTCTCTGTCGACCGACAGCTGCGTAAATAAGGTATGCCAGGAGCAGGCGGGCTTCCTGCTCGATGTGCGCGCTCAGCTTGTGAGCTGGTAGAAATCGAAAACGCAAAGGCAAAAACAGAAAACACAACAGCAAACGTCTTCGTCGATGTGTTGTGTACGGAGCGTTATGGACCCTGAGCTCTTCAATCGCGAGCTTTGCGTAATCGAGATTAATAACACTCCGTGGATGATGCATGTTGTGCGCGCCGTTGGATTGCAGGATGATCTAAGAATCTCGTAGCGCATCAGAACATCTGGAAGTGGGAAGGGATTTTAATTTATACTACAAGTAGAGGATGATAATTCATCGATTATCTCTAAGCAAACATTAATCGCTTAGATGAGGAGAGAGACGTTGTTCCCACAAGATTCTATTTCTCGAACATAATTGATGGGCCCCCCGAACGCTGAGCGATGGGAAAGCGGATGGAAAAGTGACAGAAATTAATGGAAAATGTTGACGCCAAGTGACAACCGAAAAATGTGTTCCAATTCCTTCAGTTTTCCTTTCACCCCCGAAAAGAACATAGGAACGTCGACATGCACGAAACGAAGGAACACAGCTGGCATGTAATGGACCGGCACACAGCCCGTTTACAAGTGTCAACATCAATCAGCAGCACGCACACCCACCTTGCTCGCTCACTCACTGTGTGACCTATAACCGCTCACTGCACTGTTGCCCTCTTCGTGTGAACTTCCTGTCGGTAGTAACTCCAACAACTCGGCTCCGAATGCTGCTGTGCTGCTGCCTTGTTGTTTGCATGTCTCGCTACAGCGAACAGCTGTTTGGCAGTCGTCGTTACATTCCATCGAACGTAAAGCAACCCAGGGAAAACCGGAACGAAGGGGGTCTAGGAAGAGGAGGAAGGAAGGATTGATTGAAATGATCTGCAGTGGCAGTGCTGCAGCCTTACCGGAATTTGGTTCTGATTCCTTACTCCTGCAGGACTTCTGTTCGTTCGCGTAATTGTGTTACTGGCATTTTGTGGACGTGTCCTAGTTCTCGGTTTCCGTTGCGGCACCCCATTTCCACCGATGCAGAGCACGGAATGCCGTCGATGTGAGGAACTGCACCACTCCTTTACGTACGTCTGGTGCACAATGTTGTTGCTGCAAAGCCTAGTGCTTTAGTGGAAGATTAATAGATAAAAGATAACACGCCGCCATTTTCATTGTGCTGCGTTAATCCGAATAGTGATCGCCGCATCTCTTCTTTTTCTCGCCTCTGGTGTGTCTATAGCCATTGACACTCACTTTGCTGATGAAGACGATCATAAATTCATCAATTTCTCGTTCACAACAATGGCTGTCCGGTTGATGAGGGGGTACGGGGCCGTGTGTGGCAGGTTGTTAGCGTCCAAGGACTACCACTTGAGCTGAAGAGACGACAGAACCAGAAAGGTCGTCGTCGTAGTCGTCGTCGATCGATCGAAATCGATCACATATTCGTCCGCCCTAGTACGCAACGATTGCTCGTCAACGGCAACGGCGGCGGCGACGGTGTGACACAATGTGTGATTGTTGTTTGAGCTCCATCGGGGGAGAAGTTGTGGAGGCGCGCGCCCAGCACTCAACCAAGCAGGTTGTTTCTACTGTCCTTCCCATATGGTGGTGTGGCACTACTCCGGGTTGACAGTAATGGTCGCTTGATTGATGATGTTTTCGTCAGGGTGGCCAAAACGGCGCTCGGCGTCGACGCAATGCATTAGCAACATGCGAGTGCGAGGTCCTACGGAGAGAGAGCGAGAGAGAGCTGAGGAGGAGAATCGCCTGGAAGAAGAGAGGCGTATCACGACATAATTTCCGAATATTGCCTTTAATTAATCAAATTGGATTCAATGATGACGCTGATGCTT
>NC_064877.1:76403146-76418146 GCF_943734665.1 Anopheles aquasalis
GGTCAGGTCCGTTCCCCCGTTCCTTTACACGATGCAGGTATCATGTTTCATCTTCGTATCTCCGTGTCTAGGAGACAATGTTTCAACCTTTCTCTCTTGGGCTGGCCATGGAGATGGAGTATAGAAAGGATTAGGTCATTCGACGATGAGCTGGCGCGGTTTATGACCATCGGAGTGTGCAAATGAGCTGCTGCTGCCGTCGAGCTTCCTCTTCTTCTTCGGTGAGCGAAAGTATCCAATAGTTCCAGTGGTGCTCTCGCTTATCTCTCCTTTTCGGTCGTCGTAGATGAAGATAGCCAAAACTCTGTACTGGCAAAGCGAACCCATCCTCCAGAGAGTGTAGCTGCAGCTCCCTATGGGCTCTTCTCCTCGACTCCTGGGGACTCCAAAATCCACCGAGACCGAGAAGAATTGTTTGTGGACGGCCAGTGGACCTTCTGTCTGGTGTGGTGAACTCTGTGGCTGCTGCGTGTTTTTTCTTAAATAGAAAACTGTCCTAACCTTCCGTTTCGCCAAAGAAAAAGGCGAAGGTAAAAAGCCATCAATCGGTCAGCGCCTTAGCATTACACGCGGAAGGAGCCAGCTTTCCAGTATTCGGAACCATATCTCCACTCCGCCGTCCGTATCTGGTTCGGAACGTCCGCCGGTCGGTTGCAGTGTTGCACCCGCGCGACCTGTGCGCGCTCTGCCGTGTTTTACGGCCATTGAACGCACCACCAGCAGCACGCCAGTAAACCGTTCCGTTTCGTTCCGTTCCGCTGTGCTCTCCGGGTCCTCCGCCGCCCCGATGGTATAAATAATTCAAATAGGGGAAATCTTTGACCCAAACGGTAATTTATTTCCCTTTTTTCGGGGCGGCGAGGAGAGCGAGAGGGAGAGGAATAGGGGTTGTGTTTCCTCCGGTGTGTGTAGCGAGAGTGGCCATTTGTTTGACTTTTTATTATTTCGCTACCGGCACGGCATAGAGGGGGTGCTCTCTGTGCTTTTTGGCATCGAGCCCAAACATGGTCGTGGTGCTGTGCGCGCGGTCTAGATTTGATGCGCGGATGTGCATTTATGTGTGTCGTGGGACTGTCTGGGCCTTTTTGGGGTGGCGTGAAGGTTAGAAAAGGAAGAAAAAAAAATGAAAATGCATATTCATAGTACCTTCGACCTGTGGGGGGAGGGTACTTGGAGTACTTGCTGTTTGCATTCTCAGGGTCATTCGGTGTGGCCGAAGAAGACGTTTGCCAATTTTAATGGACTTGGCGCGCAAACCAAGGCGCGTTTATGGCATGTTGGCATGATGCCCTCTCGGTTTCTAAAATTCGTGAACGCCGCGACCACCCCTCAACCCTTTGCATTCGAATGCATTTCATGTTTCGATGGGCACCCCCCGAGGTGGTCCTCCGCATCGAGCGTAAAATGTGAGAACACCGTAACCACACCACCGAGAGCAGCTTGTCGACCCCGGGAGTCGAGTGAGATCACTAGCGGGCCTGTGAGAAAGGGTCATCGAGATCATCGTGGAAGAACGATAAGGGCAAGCAATTCGTAGAAGTGTGTAATTGATGCCGATCTTCACTTACATACCTCGAACCTCGAAGGAAGGAAGGAAGGAAGGAAGAGGAGAAGCAGAGGACAACATTTGCTCTCCTTGGAGAGGAGTGCATTAGCATATGCTCAATTCAAATCAAATTAAATTAAAATTTCAAATTACGATCCCCACCAAGGCCCCTGAACTCTACTTGATGTCGTTCTTGCTTGGTGCATGCTTGGAATGGGAAGATGCAGCACTACTCGATGCCCGATGCAGAGGGCCCTCCTGTTGCTACTGTGATACTGATATCGATCACCACTACCACGAGCACATGAGAAGGTGGAGTGGGCCTCAGTGTCTTCCACAATCAAACTCTCAACATCACCAACAGAAGAGTTCCCCCGTGGAGTAAGCGAACCGAGATCGCCACGTTACGCCCGATGTGGAGCAAATTGTACTCCCCAAGCAGTGGAAGGGAAACTGTATCTTTTTCCCTTTTTTCCAGGCAGCAGTGAGGAGAAGCGAGGAGGAAAATGGTTCCGTATTTCGGCCTCGTTTCGGTTACAACGCCTAGCGTACTTGCTTGCTTATCGATCTAGGACTCTCCTGCGGCTAGTAGCTGCCGGTTTTGTGTCCGAATTGCACGCTGCTGCTGCTGCTGCTGTTGTGCGGCTTTTCTTTATTCTTCGCAAGCCGAACGGGTGCTCCCTTGCATGGTAAATGAATTTTTCGAAAAGTGTACTTACTGTCCCATGGACCTGGATAGCTTGGACCAGCAGTCGCGGTGAGGCTTTCGAGGTCGCGCGGCTCGGTAGCACTCGACGTCAGTTGTTGCAATCGAAAGATAAGGCTTTCTCGCGGTTGCTGCTGGCTAGTGCTGCTGGTATGTTCTTTGTTAGTTTGCTCTAGGTTGTGTTGTGGTGTGTGGGAATCAAACTGAGGGAAACCGTTGCGTTTGGAGAATGTATTGGAATATGCCCCGTTCTCGCGCTCGCTCTCTCTCTCTTTCTCTCTCTCTTTGTGGACCTCTTTCGACAGTCGACAAACATAGGCCACCACTTATTTCTTATCTCGATAGTTGGCTAGCTGGCAGCCATTCCAACCTGGCCTGGCCTTATTCAATCAGCTAATGGTTACGTGGTCAAGCGCGCGATGGCAAATCGCGGCCAAATATTTATCGAAGGTGACCAGCAGTTTAGGCAGAGCAGGCTCTCGATACATATGCTGCTGCTGGCCTTGCTCCCCTAGCCCGCTCGGTAGCAACGCCAGAAGATAGTGAACTAAGTAGCGTGTCGTCTCGTTGTGTTTGTTGAGCAAACAGACAGACCCACAGACAGACAGAACTGTGTCTTCCGTTCAAATTTCGAAATGATTTCAAAAAAAGGGCAACGCCTTTTTCATGTATTCTCTGTTGCGTGAGTTGCGTTTCGGTTTTCGGTTCTTTTTCCCTGCTCTTTCGACCATTATCACCATCGCTTACCGAGGCTTTTCCGGCTTTTCCAGCCAGCGAGTTCTTTAACGACTCACTCACTCATCGCCTCCGGTGGCAATAATTCGGTGGGTTCCGAAATGGTAATTTCGCTTTCACAATCACAAAACCATCGCCTCGCTAGAATGACGCCCGATGTTGTTGTGTCTTAGAGCTAGTCGAACAGCTTCCGTTCTCACGGAGTCATGTTTTCTGGCACCTCCCTAAGAGTAAGAGGCATAAAATCGAAATCATGTGGGAAAAATGGGAAAAACTTTCCCCTGGCCCGGGATCGTGCGTGCGTGCGTGCGTGCGTGCGGTGGTGGCAGTAAAGTTGTCAGTTCCACAAGGCGAGAAAGAGAGTGAGTTCAGATTTCATGTTGACGCACGAGAAACCCAAAAAGGAGAAGGGAATGAAGGGCACCTCCTTCTCGCGATGGCTTTCGATTCTTTTTCATTTTCGTTACTCCCTGGCTACGGAATTGGAATTCTTTTTTTAGGGAAACAACACTTAATTGGAGAACGTTTCCGCCGTTTTTATGGCTAGTTCCTTCCACTTTAATTCTTTGTAGGAAAGCGAGCAGCTCAAAAGATGATGATGATGATGATGATGATGATGATGCGTACGTTCAAGAGACAACCCTTTGGCTTTCGATCACAGAATGAAAATCATGAACGCTCGTTTACGCACAGCCGGAAGTGGCTGGAACGCCATTCTCCACCACCGAGAGGTTGATGAGAGAATTTTTAATGCGCCGTGTGTCGAGGAACATTGAATTGACATCGTTTTTTTATGCTTCCAGAACAACTTAACTCGCTGACGATGACGAGACAGAGCTGTTGCGAGCTGTTGCGAGCTGTTGCCCTGAAAAACGATAAAAACCTGGCCACCTCACCATTCCTTTCTTGCAAGGAGTGCGGACCGAACCGCGATCTAGGAATATAATTATTGTCCTCTGCGATTCCACGAGACCACTCGCAGGGGACTGCTCATTATGTATGATTGATCACGTCCACCGTGACATATCCACCGACCGGTGACCGGGGAGGGGAGACCGACCAGATCATGATGATTGTCGATCGCGCGCGCCCTGTCCTATGATGATGGTGTTTGATCTTACGTCAGGTCGGTCGTCAGGGCAAAAGTTTCCATTCTCAGCACGGTGCTCGGTGCGCTCGGCTTGGCTTGGCTACTGTCGAGCTCGCTGAGGCGTTCGTGGGCACAAATTGTTGCCTAATTGAATTCATTAACCTCCAGCCTCGCTCGCTCGGTCGATTGGTGGGACACAGATTGCGAACGCCATGGCGCGGCTACCGCTTGTTTGTCTCTCCGTTTGTACGCCTCGATAATTCGCACTTGTGCGTGTGCTTCAAGCTCCTTCCCTCTTGTGATAACCGCCATTTTGCCCCAGAGATGCTTGCGTGCGTCTGCATATGACTAATGGCAATTGGTATGTGCCGCCAAACTGAACTGCAGTGATTGTGGTGCTGCTCCGAAATGTCCTGCCGATGTGAAAGATATGTTAAGCGGTGCTGTGGGGTCTGACACGCATCCACAGGGCCCGGGGGGGGGGGGGAAGTGGTAACCACTTATCTCGAGCTCTCCTCCACTCTCCAGCCAGGCGCGCGCACCAAACGTCTTTGATTTGCAGTTTTAAGGCGTGTGAGGTAATAGTACGCGCGATCTCTCCCGCTGGTTACAACGACTGGCGGACCGGCCACAAGGCATTAGCAGCTTTGCGACATTTGCATATGTCGCACTCGCTCGGTCCAGCGCCAACACCATCGACCGATCGGCTGCCGGTGGCGTGAGATCGCGCAGCACAAAATTAGCTTCATCATTATCATCACACTTGGAGCGCTTGGAGAGACCGGCTGGTGTGCGGCTGTATGATAAGCAAAAGATCTCTTTTGGTGGACCAGCAGCAGCAGCAGTAGATCAAGGCGCTCGCGCGCAATTCATTCAAAGCGAGGAGCGAGCAAAACCACTTATCAGATCTCAACTGGTGCTGCGCTTTAAAGACCAATTGGTAGCAGCCAAGAAAGTGCCCCGGCACCGACGACGAGTGTATTTGTGGTTTTTTTCTCATGCGATTTCTGTGATGCGATGATTTGCTTGCGCGGTGTGCGAAATCGCAAGACTTCAACGCTTGCACGGGCGACGAAAGGTTGAGAATGACAGTGAACTCCATTATATTAGCTTCAGGTTCAGCATCGCGGTGCAACGATGGGAGAAGAAAGCGAAAACGATCATGCTGTCCATCCCAGGGTGCACCATATGCTCCTCCAGTGTACCGTGTGATTCGTCTGCCAGCAGCTGCATCTCTCTCACCGGTGCGCCTTTCGTTCCTTTCTTCTGTCCGTTTCTGGCTTTCATGCGCTCTCGTTTTTCGACTCGCCCGATGCGATGGTGCTGCGGTGCTTACCAGATGTTGGTCCAAAAACCGCAAACCTCGGGAATGCTCTCTGGTGGCGTCCAGCGAGCAACATATGACCGTGTCGCTTCACACGCTGCGCTGATCCGATGTGATGTGTGCTGTGTGTTGTGATATTGTTTACGCTAACCACCTCCGTGTGCATACAACGACCTCCCTGGGGTGAGACGGGGACCAGGATGATGAGATTTGGGATTTATGCTGCACGGGTTTTTTTGTTGTTGTTGTTGTTGTACCCCCGGTATGTTGCAACATGTTTCTGGTTGATTGTCAGCCACTACTACCGTTGTGTGCGCCACGATGGATGACATAAAACTCTCTAAGCACCCCGGTAGTAAAGAGGTGTGAAGGTTGCGGAGGACACAGTAAAGAAGAGAAAGAAGCGTTGCAGCGCCAGATGAGATGGGCATGGTCCATCACCGAAAACATCTGGTTCTCCCGTGGAGAGGGTGTCACAGAAACAAGCAACGCAGAGATTTGCTTTTTTCTTCTACATTTACTGTGACTTCTGCAAATTGCAGTAGCATACAGTGTGTGCCCGTTAGTGTATGTGTGAATGTGTAATGAAGATTTATAATCCTTTCAAATGTCGTGTTTTTTGACGCTCAGCATAACTCAAGCCTCTGGACGGTGTGCTTCGGTCGTGAACCCTCATAACCAGCTAATGGGTGTTGGGCAATTAAGCAATTCGTTTTTCCTTCAAACCGAAGCCAGTGTCCCATCAACAACAACCAGACGTCGTCAGCCCTTTCACGGCTGTTTCCTTCGACCTTCGGTTGTGATTTCGCCCGAGCTGTCTTTCCAAAAAGGTCGTCATTATGACGAACATGACGGGCAGGCAGTATGTGCGCGCCGTTCACAAATTGGAACGACCCTGCTCGAACCCCCGAGCTGTTGCTGCATGCAATCGGCAATAGGATTTGTTTATTATTTCACCCCAAAAACCAGCCTCACTCTCAACGGCTTGTACCTCGTCTTCTTGAAGGTCTCAAACGACGAGTGCGTTAACGAGAAGGGCTCCTAAATACATTCGAATACACCACCGTCCTCTCGCTAACGTCAGTCACCGGGATTTGTAGATTTTACTTTCGATTCGGCCCCGGCATTGGGATCTTCTCGGTTTCATAATCCAATTTTTCATATAGCGCGCGCACCACCACCACCACCGTGATGTTGCTTTGTGCTGCTGCTTGATTGGTTTTTTTTTCTTCGTGTGGCTAACGCTCCGGAGCAACACATCGTCCCACGTGTGTGCCCATCGTTGGTAGGGCTGGCAGCTGCTCCGATCGTCCGTCCTTCGGTTTTGTGTGAAGGTTTGGATGCTGCGACAAATGAACTTCCTACGAGAGAACTCCATGTGTGGCTGCTCGTTCGCTGCGATGCCGTTCTCTTCTTCTTCTGTTCCTCAAGGGATTTGTTAAGCATCTGATCGCGCCGGGTTCGTGTGCCAGGCATGTGCCCTTGTCCAAGGCGAGGGAGTAGAGACCCCACACTGCCACCGGGGCTGGGTCTGGGTGGAAGAGGACGATGTTGTATATTGTAAACATAGCGGAACAACGGATGTGGATTGATTTAGTTGTTCGGAATCGTATGGAATCGTTATGCCGTCGTCATTGATGGCCTCGTGAATGGATTATCCATAGGCACTCGGCACTCTGGCAGCAGCTGGCCCCAGGCTGAGACCGCACCGTAGTGGCAAGCCACAGAGCGAGGCTTATGTTCGATGTCATGTCAGTCGCGTTATCAGACCGGGAATACACACCTCGCGGTCACGGGGTGGTGTCAAGATTGGTCAATCGAACAGATCAAACCAAACAACAAAAGCTTTTTATTCGAGCCCGTTATTCAAATGCACCAGCCAGCCAGCCAGCGGTGCCCTAAAAGTGATACAGGATGCCATTAGGCGGTCGAGGGGGGGGATGGATCATAAAATTACTGATCGCGCCCCATTCGATGATCGACGGATCTTGGATTGGTTTGGTTTGGTGAAACTGCAATAAACCCAAATTGAATGCTGCTTTGGCGTGAAGTAGGAAATGCATTTTATGAATTGTTAGTTTCATTAGCGGACGGCAGGTGGGAGGGAGAAGGTGGATCATAAAATGCAAATTCGGACAGCCAGCCGCGCTCTGATTCCGCGCTAAACACACTCGGAGAGGCGTGTCGATCATTTTTGATTTGAGATTGTGCAATGTTTACGTTTAGTGATTCATGGATTTGCATAGAAACTAGCTGCCGATAATGCGACGAGAATCTTATTACGAAAGCGATGTCACTGCGTTTCTTCGGCCTCATAAAAACACTCTGGTTGTGTTATTTATAAAAATCATTCAACGCGATCTTTCGGTGATCGTGTGATCACAGCAGTCTTTTGGTTTTGCAACGAAATATATGTTAATCGAATTAATTATGGCGTGCAAAGGAAGTTCGGCGCCAATCTTCTGCGCCAAGCGCGCACGATCCCCCGGGGCATACTTCACCCCCCTGGGAGGGGTAGTCCACTGAATTGCGGTAACCAGTAAGAGTCCTTTTTTGGAAAATCCATAAAAGACAATCTGCGTGCGCGCGGTGCGCTGATTATTTGGAGGTATTTTTCATATTCTCGAATCGAAATAAATAATGCCGCTGCCGATGAACGATGACATGGTTTATCATGCTTTTGAGAGGAGGGTGGTGAACATTAACACTGCACGGAGCTGCATTGGTGGTGCACACGCCGCCACAACGAGAGTCATCATTAAAAACTATTAACCTTTCGAGGGCTTCTGCGTGATTTCTCCTGGGGGTGCTTGGTGGTTGCAAAAACGATCAACGAGCAGCACCGATAAGCTTCCCGAAAATCTGACACTGATGCCAAAAAATGAACAATTTCCCGTTGATGCTCGTCGTTGCTTAATCGCGTTTCGGTTGGAGGGGGAGCCAGACGGGACAGATTGCGCCGAGAGAAACCGATTAAACCCAATTTACAAGCCTGTTGGCCACCAAAGGAACACTGCTCTCGTACCTCTCCTCCCCTTTTTCTTAAGCAATTGTGAGACCACGGAGAGGTGGAACCAGCCACCAAAAAACCGAGTAGCATGTTTTTTGAGAGTTTTTTTCCCCCGTGCCGTGCATTCGGTGGTTGTCTTTTTAACGAATGAGGTCTTTGGTCACGAACAGCTAACGATCTTGTAGAGCATAAATTTAAGCGTCAGAAGAAAAGGGGGAGGGGGGCCTGAGCGTGATTTTTTCGATGGCTCTCCTCGGGGTGGCAGCACACCGAAAAAGGGGCGCAGTTTCGAGCTCTCCCGGCAGGGCTACCCGTTCTGTTGTGCGGTGCTTGCATTTGTGGTGTTGGTGGTTTGCGGCCATATCTTATGCCTCCGAGCTGCTGCTCCGTTGAACTATTAACCTGTCAAGCACTCTCCGCTCACCGAAATATCGATTATTGGAGGTCCGTCAGCGAGGCAACCGACCGCACTCTATCTCTCTAATGTTGAAGCAATTTATAACCCGGTTGAACTTTGGGCAGTGGACGAGCCAGCAGCGCCTTTCGTTCACCACCTTTTCGGTGCCCAGTTAAAGAGGCGAACTGGGAAATTGAAGTGGACACAATGGAGGGCGTGAACCAGCAGCCGGATACCGCCGGTAGCGTTGCGCGGATGGCAGCAACGATCAACGAGCGACACGAGATTCCCTAGATGGGGAATAGATGGTGGACCACAGGAGGTGAACAGCCCGCATTAGCGATTTGTCGGTAGCGTGCCTTTTTAGCACGTGACAGATTTATTTCGGTTGTCTCCCGACCACTCCGGCCTGCCAACTACAAATTGGGCAGCTAATTATCCCGGGTAGGTGGTGCGCCCAATATGTGTGTGCACCCGGTCGTTATGCTGCGGAATTATCTAATCGCAAAACTCGAGACACGCTCGGTCAGCTGACGACAGATTTCTTCAGGGGTCGTTACGTGCGTGAATGTTTTTGATTTGCTTGTGATCACTACACAGAGGTTCAAACATTTTTCTTTTTTTCTTTTCGGGGGCCTGAGACAGTGGAAGGTTTGACAGTTGACTAAATGTTTAATTAATTATTGGCAAATAGGTTCGTTTTTTGGTCGTAATGAAAGTTGTCAGTCCACCATCACCTCCCTTGGACTAATACGGACTAATTCGCCTCTCGTCAGCAGTCGCCACCTTTCTCGCCATCAACAAAAACCCAGCGACAGCAAAGTGTCCTCTGGTCAAGGCGAAAAGGAAGCTTCGGCTTAACAAGCGATCGAGACACGGCTGAACGAGTGATCTCCCTCACGGTGACCTGTCAGACGTGTAGCATGCGCGATGACGCGTCAAATGTGCGTAGGTCGCGAGCGCAGATCGCATTCAACGATCGACACCGAGAAGCGACACCAGAAGATCTGCTGCTGCCTATGCACAGAAGGAAGGGCACGGCAAAAAAGGGAGTAATTATTTGCTCCACGGCCATGATTTGCTGATTATTTGTTCACGATCACCTTGATCCAGCGGTCGTGTGCAGAAAGAAGAGAGAGATGACCTAGCGGAGGTACGGAGGAGCTGCTGCTGCTGCTGTCGATGACAGTGGTGTGGGCGTCATCGCCTTCGATTGTGTGGAATGCTCTCGAGTCTCGAGTCGAGTCAGAGAATGCAGACGTTCTAGGATGGAGAACCGAGTGTCCACCACTTGGTGTGGGCGCTGGGGTGTCCCAGAGGTCAGTTACATCGAGTTGCAGGGTACAATCGTCGTCGGAACGTCGCCACCGCTGACCGTGATATGTCTCGAGACAGCACAGCACCGCAGGGCACGCGGTGGACACTTAAAAGCACCTCTTGGGTGACACACTCCTAGAAGGCGCTCCTAGACTCTGTTCTATATCACACATACGCTCTGTGCGCGCCCTACGCGTGATGCTGGTTGACTGGATTTTCCGGATAGCAAGCGAGGTGTGTGAGGAGAAGCGGATAGTATGGACACGGACTGCCGGACGGACCCCCTGATTCTGTCATCTCGTCGCGGGGATCGCGCGTGAACAACACACTTCACGCGCGGACCGCGTGCGGACGTGTTGCATGCAGCGCAGTTTATGTTTTAATTTCCACGAGAATATCGCGATCGTCGTCGTCGTCGTCGTCGTCGCGTCGTGGATTGACTAAGGGCGCATTCTCCCTTCCGCGGTTTGTTTGTGTCGTCGACAGAAGGGCGTAGGAAGGTCGATTTCTGTTTGCTTTCAAAGGAGTAAAGGAAGCGCAACACAGCAGAGAGCAGCGCCTGGTAGACGCACTGTGGTTATGGTGGTACATCACGCACTCGCACGCGAGAGATTTACGATATCGGTGCCGATCCCCGATTGAAAGCCGACCTAAAGTCAGGACAAAAACCAACGACATAATTTATGGGACGACGGGGTTTTTTTTTCAATTCATTTAACTGTGATGTGATCCTTGAGGGTGTCTCAACATAAAACACCTTAACCTGCGGATAGTCGGCTTTCGAAAGCTTCCGCGACGATGAAAAGGGCCCCTTCGCGTAGAAAGTGTTTAATGATGGAAGGAGGCGTCGTCACTGGTGAAGCTTATTAGACACTGGTGCTGTCAATACGCGACGCAAACGCGCGGAGAGAGATCTCCATTGTGAAATGTGGTTCGCTTTAGTTTCACCACAGCCTACGTTCAGACGGAAGAGATGGTGGAAGAGGGCACATTGTTGCGCCTGCGGTTGCAATTTATCGCTTTTAAATGGCCGCTCATCTGTATCGCGCTCTGCCGTAACGGGCTCGACAACTCATCCATCTCGTGTCGCAGATGTGCACAGAGCGCGCGGTCCCCGAATCACCGAAAACCATCCATCAAAAATCCTACGCATATCACGGGCCCGGGTCCTCCTCATGTCCACTCTCTCGTATGTGATGGTTCATCATTCGCCGCGTCACTGCCGTGTGCCGCGTCACAACAAAGTGGTCGTGTGGGGGCCACGAAGCGGCCATTTGACAGGCATCAAAACGATGGTCGCGTGCATAATGCTGTGCATGTACCAAAGGAAGGGGGATGCAGCATGAATTCTGCAGCAAACACAAATCATTCTCACAAGTCATCATCCATTTCCTCCTCTGGCCGTGGTCGTTGTCGTCGGTGTCGAGCTGTCATCCGGTGGTTGTATTTCCGATTCTGTCATTCTGGTTGCCAATTTTGGACGAGATGAGGACATAAAGACACACACAAACACAAGCACTGCACACGTAGAAGGCGTTTGGGTTGCGTAGGTTGGCTATGTTGGAGCAAATTGCATCCTACATCCCACCCTAGAGAAAAAGAAGAAACGAGGGGGGCAGCACATCATAGCAGCTCGTTAGCAGATGAGATGCTCCAGCTGATCCGCTTCCAACATCCGCTTAGCGATGAAGGAGAAGGCGGAGGGAATGTTCTATTTTCGCGTCTTAGCTCGATCGAGACGCTCGCGCTATGAACGCAACAATAGAGCTCAGATCTCCTAAGTCCCTCCCCTGCTCTCTGGTTTCTCGTTGGCCGCCGAGTCAGGAAGCTGACGATTAAAGTTACGCAATTAAAACGGGGGCCGCCAGATCGGCATCTTTTTCTCCTCGCGAAAGAAGCAACAAAGACACCCCATATGTGTGGCTTGCTCTCGTCGGCTTTCGACGCACCACGAACCAATAAACGATGAATGCTAATTAGAGGCAATCAAAAACAATAAACAGAACAATAATCGCTGATTGTTTGTAATTTTCATCCCCGAACCCCGAGGGGGAAAGAGAGACCCCGTTGTTTGAGCTCGCGAGGGGTGCGGTTCCGTGATGATGGCAATTGGAGGCCGCGGCCGCGCCTGAATTGGAAGGAAGCGATCTCGAGATGTGTGCCGTTTCGATTATGCGCGCGATCGAAAACAATCGGAGCAAAGGCGTCGTCGTCATCATCGACAGTGTTTGTAATCGCGGCCAATCAGCTGAGTCGCAGGTGTATCCGTACGCCTCAGGTGGGGATAACGGATGATCGCTCTGTGATGATCGCGTGCGCACCTCTACGGAACTGTGACATACCCCCCACCAGGGAAGGAGAAGAAGGTAATTTACGAGAAATTTCACTCCCATCGATCGCGTGCGTGCTGCCACTATTTGCGAAGCGCTTGAACGCGCGCGCCGCAGCCCTCTCTGTCTCCCGCTAAACGATAATGATCTTAACGGTCTGACCTCAACCAATCTCGGGAACCCGCTACTGAGCCCCAGGAGATGGCGGTGTGGCTGGGTGGGAAGGTAGTGGTGGCGTTCAACACATTGTTGTAGACTCCGTTAAGATAGCGAACGACACTCTACTTCTTCTTCTTAGGGTACTACGTGCTGTGCGAGTAATGACGAAAGCCGGGGCGCCATTCGAGACGCTCGTACAACCACTCTTGGTAGTGCTAACTCGTGACAAGCGTGGCGAAAAAGTGACATTTTTGCGCATTCATTCATAAGAGGAAGTTGTCTAAATGTTTTGTGAATTCATTTCCTGCTACTACTTCTCTAACGAGCAACCACCACTAACTCTCTTGTCTTTTTCTTTCTTCTTTTCTCGTTTCAGGTGAGTTATGAGTTGTTTATTCGTTTGTGCTTCCGTGTGGTGCTGCTGCACAGGCGGAGGCGGTTTCAGTTTATGCACATTTGTTGTACGTTGGCCTCGCTCTGGGGTGTGTCTCTATGTCCGCCTTAAGATGGCGAGGGCCAACTGTGCAAACGCGATCGATTTCATTTCCCATTCTTCTCCACGACCGACTGACTGTTGCGACTTGTAAGTAGATCAACATGGAAATTAATAACGACAACAACATACCAATGGGATGGGTGGCGTTATGGAGTTGCAACACGAGAGGAGGAACTACAATGAACCCCTGGTACTGATGCTGTGGTACCTAATCCCACCAGACGAGAGTCAAATTGTTCGAACACCAATCTCGCTCTGGGTGTCGGGGAGTAATTGGACACCTTTCCTTCCCTTTTTCGACGCATTTGTGTCCATTCGGTGCTTCCGCGTGAAATCGCGCGTAAAGATCTCCCATCCTTTTTGCATCACTGAATGGTGCTGCAGCCCCAGTGACGGCCACTTCCTGTTTTCTTCAACTCACTCTTCGCGAGCTCTGATGCATGTGTCTATCGCTCTCGCGAAGCACAAGACACATCCCATCTCGCGGTGGTGGCGACCATTCCAGGGTGTCGAGAACAAGTCAAACTATTTTTTTTCTGTAATTTCCTGTTCATCCGGGGTGTTTCTTGGAAGTTCCTTCGCGTGGTTCCGCGTATTTGGATGAAACCGTATCCGATGCAAGACATGAAAGAAGAAATATCGAATCCAACGGACATAATCCATTCAGGTTCTCCGAAAGAACCTTCCAAAAACCGATCATCGCGTTCTGATTCTCCAGCAGCAAAAGAAGAAGAACGAGAGAGGCCTTTAGCTTTAGTTTTGGAAAACGCATCACCCCACGCCTTTTTTTTCGATTCTTCTCGCTGTTCCCGTGTGGAGGTGTCAAGGTTTCTTACTTTTGAAGCTGGCTGTCTCAATGGTTTCGATTCATCCGTGCTTCAGGGTGGCTCGTGCCTCGTTCGCTCGTCCAAAAACAACGTGCCGCAGCTTTAACGGCTTAACGCGAGCGCACGCGCGCCCAGCTGACGAATCGAAGATGATTTCGATGGACCCCGTCGCTGCCACCACCAAGGAAGATTCGGTGCTCCTGCTGCTCTTGACGATGATGATGATGTCATTTGTTTGGAATATCATAAAATTCGATCGATTTGATTATGGATATGCGCGCAATCGCGACCACACCACGCGCGAACGATTCAATACTTCCCGATTCGAGCGCCTCACGGATGAAGACATCTTCCGGATGTGCGGTTTTTGGGGTGGGGAAAGAGAATGGGATGGATGCCACATTTTTATCACCGTTTCGTCTTGTTGAGTGTCGAATTAAGCGATTCGTACTCTGCGATTGCTGCGCTTTAATCTACGGTCATCAAGACCCAGGGGACACGGTTTATGGTGTGCTTTTGAGGTGTTTCAAATTCATTTATTCCTTATCTCATTTACAGGCAAACCAAAACAGTAGATTTTTGAAGTAGCTAGCGGTGTCATGTTTGGAAAAGTTTTTTTTTTTATGATGCTTTTTTATGCTTTTTCCCTTTTTTGGGTGCACCAGGCGATTGTGTTTTGCCCACACAGACGCACGCACTCTCTCTCTCTCTCTCTGTGCGCCGTTCCCTTTCGCTTATCATCGCAGTTTATTGCTTTGAAACGGTTTACAATGCAAAGGATGGCAGCTTTGTTCGTCAGCTAGCCAGCCCAGCGCTTCCTTTCCCGAAGATAATGGCGAGATTATATAAATGAAGTCAATTATGTGTTCCAGGCCATCTCGCTGCGGTTTTGCCAGCTCTTCCCCTGCTCCTGCGCTGATGCTATGTGCTCGATGGCATATGCTTCTCTCAAGCCAGACAGTAGAGTACCGTTGCGCCACTAAGAGCCATTTGCCATTTTTATGACGATTGTGTGCTGCTACTGCTTTATGCTCCCGGCGGAGGCTTCTACAGCATCCAGCTC
>NC_064877.1:76430646-76433146 GCF_943734665.1 Anopheles aquasalis
ACGCCCGAGAAATCGGACACCGGCGGATGTGCCCAAGGTTTTTGGTGGGGCAATTAGTCGGTGATAGTGATGAGGCCGTCAGGGAGGAGGACCGTATTGGAAATGGCCATCTCTTCAACGTGACATCGGGGCGGCCGCCCTGTCACTTTTCATTTTGTTTCAATTTTCCCTTTTTTTTTCAAACGCATCCTCCCTTTCCATCTCCGTTCAATCCCAGGCCAGCAGAAGGGAAAGGTATCGCCTTTCCCGGAGGAGAAAGATGGCCCTTCACTCACTCCGGGCACACAAGAAAATAGACATTTCGGTCTCTAAAGCCACCATTTATGTGGTGGTCGCCGTTCTCCTTGTCTCTCTCTCTCGGGAGGTTGCGTCTCAAATTGATTGGATGGCTGACGATGCAAGTTACGACCTTAAATTTGATACCTTTCCAGCGGCTGCCAAAACGGGAAGAGAGAGAATGGCCACGACTTTCCCGGGAAGAGGGGAATCCTCCCGGGGTCTATCAATCAGAAAGGCATCAATTCGTATTGTGTAGCTGCTTCCTTTTGGTCTGCGAACACAAGCCAGAGGGATTCTAAGGCACTCATCGTCGGTGGCTACAAGGTCTCAACCGATCGACAGCAACGACGACGACGACGAGCGACATACATTTACATAAAACAAACAATCTCATGCCTCGTCGTCGTCGTCATCGTCATCGTCGTGCTGGATCTCGGCACGAGTCACGGACGACAAAGTTACGAAATCGGAAGCCCTGGTTACACGCCGCTAAGTGGAGGGATTTGCTGCAGGTGACGTCCCGCCCGATGTGTCTTCTCTTCCACATCACGTATGAGTCCTCGCAAAGAATTGCTCTCGGGGAAAGATGTTCACGGTGGCCGCCGCCTGAACGCTACCTGAACGGTACCTTGGACGGTGAGCTTGCAGCTGGTGGTGATACCGTAGCGGGTAATTTGCTGCGTAGCCCCGAAAACTTTGAGATAACAACATCCATCCTAGCACTCCCCCCGCCACCCGGTTCACCACCGCGACGCAATCGCTTATCAGCTGGAAAGTTGGACAAGAAGAACACATTCGCGCGCGCGTTCGGCAACGAAAGTTGCGCCATGTTTTGGGTTGTTGTGTTGTTCGTTTCCTTTTTCGCTTGCCTCATCATCAGTAGTAGTTGGTGCGAGGCAGGAGAAACTTCATTAACCAGAAACTTTGGCCGCTTCTCATCATCATGGTACACGGAAGGGAGCCAGCCGGGCCGAGGCATCTTCGTCAGATGCTAATAGACATTACATTATGTATGCGCTGATCGTATCCCATCAATCGAGATCGTTAGCCCGTGATTGGTAGGTGATTCGTCGGCGGAAAATGGCATCATTTTCCCGCCTGAACTCCTCCTTCTTCTCTTCCTTCGCTCGTCGCCAAACGAAAGTGACGTGCGACAAGTGAGTATGCTGTGTCGAACCTTTTCAACTCTAGCGAGAAGAGAGACACACACTAGAGGAGTAACAAATTAATTTGCAATTTATTGCTTATCGAGTGCTTGTTTGTTGGAGAAGAGTTTGAGCGGCCCGGAGGAGTGTATCGGGTACAGATGGATGGATGCCGAACGGAACAATGTTTTCCAACTTTTTCTCTCACGCGACCGGCCCTAACCGGCCGAGCTCTTCTCTTCCGATCGAACGGGAATCATCATCAGCATCATCGAGCACCAGGGAGAGCGCACACGCGCATGGTGGATTCGATTCGCGCGAGTGGGAATGGAATTCGAATTGTTAGTGGTCGCCGCGAGGCCAGAGGGGAGTGGTGCTCTCTCTCCCTCTCCCTCTCGTGCATCCGCTTGCTGCAAATAATTGCATTTGCAACAAATTTTCCGAAGCAAATTAATTTTCCTCTCCTCCACCGACACCGTCCTGTGAAGGTTGGGCTCTCGGAATAGTAACACCGCCGCCGCACCCAGTTAATGGAACAACGACGAGCGAGCGGAGGAGGTGCACGGATGCAGCGAATCGGGTCAGAGCTGCCACTACTACCACCCCGCGAGAGCTCGGAGGGTGACTTTAGTTTTTTTTTCTTCTTTTAATCCAGCATCACGGAAGGCAAGCTGACAGGGGAAGGGCGGCGGCAGGTTGTATGTGTCGACCTCTCTCTCAGTTGCGGGCTTTGAGTTTATGCCGCCCTCCGGCCAGTTTCGCGATGGTGAAATATGTTGGCCACACTGGGGCAAATGAAGGGCAGGAATCGTGCCAGAGGGAGAGGAAAATATTAATTTTCATACCGCCAGCACCGAGGGGGGGTGCCTTGGGTTGAGATTTAGGAACCAAGAATTCCGTTGGTATGCGATGCAAGGAGGTGCTCTGTCCTGTACTGCATAAAGGAGGAAGGAGTGTGTCACGTCATGTTGGGTTAGTTCCGTTTGTTTGAACGAAATTGTTTCATGTGGTCTCTCTAGCTTCTAGCCCGGGGCGGGGGGTTACAACTTAACTTATGATTCGTGTTTGTTGCTCAC
>NC_064877.1:76440646-76478146 GCF_943734665.1 Anopheles aquasalis
GAACACGGGAACCAATCGTCGTTCGTGGAAAAATAATAATAATAACAATAATGTGATTAGTGCGCTCATTAGCGGCTTATCAGTCCGCTTTTCTTGCGGCAGCGGAACTATTACTATTATAAAGGTCAACAATATTTAACTGCATGTGTTGCAGTCACACGGAAGCTTAACACGGGAGAACAGAACCGAACACAGTCAGTCACAGCGGCAGTAGTAGAAGTCCATCAATTCATAACATTAATCCTCCGGTTCGATTCTTGCTAGCATGATAAACAAAAAAAACATACAAAAGGACAGTGCGAGTACATCAAAACATGAAATCAACATTCAAAAGTGATACTAGTTGGTGCAGAGAACGTGGAGGAGGAGGAGGAGGTGAAGATATTGTTGGATGGAATGATACACGGAAAGTGCGCGCGTGTGGTGAAAAACAAATAATAGTAGAGCATACACTACTACTAGTACTACTAAAACACCCCGGGGGGAAAGGGATGAGAATTCTCTAACCCCTCCCCAGCCAGAAGAGCGTGAAGAGAATGTTTATTGAACTACGGAGAACATCAATAAATGAAGACAACTATTAAATTATTAAAGAAAGTAACAGCTGCTGAGTGAAGTGTGATTGTTTGGCGAAGCGATAATATCACCGAGAAGCAGTCCTTCTCGAAGTGCCTGAAAAGAGATTGAGTATTCCGGTGAAATTCAACAAGGGAAGCCCCCGGGGTGGTGCTGTCGACGTCTCAACAATCAACAAGTGTTCCAGCTCGGCCATCCTGCTTCTCACACAAAGTGAAGCTCTTCTCCGTGGTAAGCATCACGCCCCATTTCTTCTTATCCTTTAGAGATCTATATTGGCAATCTGCTCCCCCAATTTTGAACAAGAAGCATCAGCAACAACATCAGCAGCAGCAGCAGCAGCAGCAGCATCTCCCCTACGCTACGATACGAGCAAGCCGTAATGGCCTCAACTACAACGGCCACGATGTTCCACTTCATTTCCCTATCATCTTGAAGCATAAAGAGATGGCCTGGCGATGCTGCTGCTGCTGCTTCGTCGTGCTTTTTTCCTCTCTCCATCCGCCGGAGGGCTCATATTTCGGTCCCCTCCTGGTGGGGCATCAGGATCGAAATCTTCTTTCCAGAGGGCGCACACAAAAAAAACCGTCGAACAATCTCCATTCCTCCTCCCCTAAGGCCATCACTATTCCTCCCTCTACCGGATCAATGTCCGAAGATTGTATCGAACGTTTCGTCGCCATTCGGCCGTCACTTGATGTCGACGACGATGTCCAAACGTCTTGGGCGCCAAGACCTGGGGATGGGAAGAAAAATGATGACAAACGCAGATAAACGGTCCCACAACGGCTGGCAGGCTGGCAGGCTGGCTGGTTGGTCGCCTTTTTGCGTATGAATAGCACGTGCGCCACATGAGGTCTCTATCACCGGCAGTCGATCGGTAGCGCGACGAGAGCCGTTGAAGTGCAACAATCCATACGTGTGCCAACCACACTCTTGATGGCAACATGGCCGCATGTGGATTTTCGGTTCCGACCGACGACCCTACCATCAAATCTGTGTCCGGCTCGTTGACTCCACAAAAAAATCCCCTTCGGCCACCGCTAAAAAACAGGGAAAAACGGAAAGTGACCAGATCGAGACCAGAGGGAGAGAGAGAGAGACCCAAAAACCAATATACCGATTGTCAATGCGTTATTAGAATTAATGAACTAACTCCAGGGGGAGGGGGGGGGGGGGTGGAACGATGGAGGAGGAAACACACTGTATCCGGATACAGTATCCGGCTGACCTTCGATCGATGCCATCAGGGTTGGGTGGGTGGGGAACCCGGGTGGGCATTGGCGCCTGACGGCGATGATCCCTTGGAGAGAACCGCAAACGCAACGAAACAGCATACCAATCAGATTATCGATTATCCTTCGCCTCCGCAAAAGAGCCCGATGTGGAGGAGGAGGAGGAAGCGAGGATCCTGTTTTGGCCACAAAACCATCAGAGCCGATACGGGGCCTTCTCCCGGACGGACACAACACTTCATTGTTTGGTGGTTGTTTCGCTTTGTTTCGATTCCTTGTTCCCACTTTCCCGGGGCAGCACTCTCCAGGACACGAGCCGGTGGCAGCTTATCTTCCCGGGGGAGAGGGAAGCTTATCCTCATCTCCCGTCCCGTGGGAGGCTTTTCACTTTTTTTTTCAACCTTCGATCCTTTTTTCCGCGTCCGCGTCTTGGATAATGGCAATGATGCGGCGGTGGAGTCGGGGAAGGAAAATCCCCCGATACCCTTCGAAGTCGAGAGTGCTGTATCGACAAATGGAAATGGACCTTCCGAGTGCGGTTCCTACTGATGAGGCCGATGGCGCAGATTTCGCGTCCGCGTCCTGCCCGTGTCCTTGGCTTGTTGTGCTGGTTGCGATAGCTGGCGGTCAGGACAGTTTCTGGGTTTTATAAATATAATTAAAACGTAATTAAATTTTAATGGATTGGTAATTATTTCAATTATTTCGTCGTAAAAACAGCTGAGCCCCCCCAGGCTCGACGACGACGACGACGACCATCCAACAAGTCAAGCTAACCAGCCCATCGCCGTCGCGGTCAGGATGATTTTCCCTGCCAGAACACGGAGCAGAGAGGGAGAGCGAGAGGATGGTGTGTTCCTGGTGATGTGCGCCTGAAGGACAACATCGGGCTGCCTGCAGCACAGCTCCGGATGGTTGGTTGGTGTGCTGTGATGGTCTGTGTGCTGCTACTGCCTGCCGTGGCCTCGACACGTGCACGTGGATATGGATGGATGCGGAATGTGGCCTAGATTTGGTGCTTTTGTGGTTGTGTGGCTGGCTGGCTGGCACGTCAAGGAAACTGGGCAGCAGGATTCGGTGATGAATGGCTATCCGGCCGGCCTGGCCATGCGCCTGGCTATCTGGTCTCTCATCTTTGGTGTGTGGTCTTCGTGGAAGAACCTGATGGAGGAAATGGTTGCTGTTTCCGGCACTCGAGAGCAAGTGGATGCTGCTACTGCCGGGGGGATCCCCTTTCTCTCGAGAAACGCAAACGATGGCCACGACGCCAACGACGACGACGAAGGCGGAAATTCATTTCGGAACAGATGAAATCGACTGAAGCGGGAATTTAATTCGTTCTTTAATGGAATATTCGGAAAAAGGAATTTGTGTTTGTCTGGCCACGGGGCCCCAGCCCAGAGCCAGAGCCGCACAAATCCGGATTGCGCCAGACCTCGATCCGTGGTTTTTCGGGCAAATGCTACTGTCCGCCACTTGCGGACGCGGATTCTGGTGCTAATGGGAATCGACCGTTCGCCATTTTTTTTCGTCATTTTCTCGCACTCTCTCTCTGCATCTGTGTCTCTGTTGCTGTTGTCTGTCTGTGTCTCCCGTGACTCAGTGGCCTGTCTTTCGATTCCGGAGAAATAATAATGTTATTCCGAATTTTTCTGGCTGACGATGAGCAGACGCGGCGAGAGTACCCGAGTGCGTCGAGCAGACACCACCGACCGAGGCCACAAAAAAACAAAAACCTCCTCCTACCATTTTCTCGGTTGAAGCGACGACGATGGCGAGGTGGCAACATATTTTGCTTCACTGGCGCAGATACTTGGTGGGTGTGCGCGTTGTTGTTGTCTCGAGGCGAAACCCTGTTGGCGATCCTTGCAATTGTGGTTCTGGTTGACTCAACTCGGCTACGCCCGGAGGCGGCGCGATACACCTCATCACAGTCTTTACCTTCACCGCCACGGCAGCAGGATCGAAGGGCGTTCTTGTGGAATTATAATATTCATACAAATATTAAGCGAATGCAAATGGGGTTTCCGATTCAATTATTATAAAAGTTGGTCGCTGAATATCGACGGCAGCAGCAGCAGTGCTGGTGCTGAGGTAGGATAGCATGAACCAGACCTGGGCTGTATTGGTTGGACTTTGGTGTGTTCCAGCCCACTCGCTCGCTAGCCGGCTGACTGGCTGTTCATATTTACATCTTTTATTATTTTCGCAATCCATCTTTGGCAACAGCCAGCATTATGCCTGCGAAGGAACGATGCGATGCTAATGAAAGTCTTTCTAGACATAGCCTCAGAGACTGGCTGGCTGGCTGGCTGGCTGGCTGACTGGATGGTTCAGTAATTAATTGGTGGCCGTCGCCATCGTTGCCACCCCACCATACTTGGAAACACTTGCTCTCTGGTGTGATAATTGAAAATCATCTTTCAGCTCGCGAAAATGCAAAACTCACTCGCAAAGCACTCGCGTATATGAACCAGTTTCCAGCGGGGGTTTCTTAGAAGCGGCCACGTGTCTACTGGAGCGTGTAAAGCGCGCGTGGCCACATCTCTCCAGTAGAAGATTCTAGAAGGGCATCACCGCGCCGCGCCGCGCCACACCACGTTTTC
This sequence comes from Anopheles aquasalis, assembly GCF_943734665.1. Taxonomy (NCBI): domain Eukaryota; kingdom Metazoa; phylum Arthropoda; class Insecta; order Diptera; family Culicidae; genus Anopheles; species Anopheles aquasalis. The sequence continues at coordinate 76,445,064 of NC_064877.1, forward strand.
GATAATTTATTTTTTTCCCCTAGAACCGTGCTGGAGTGTGTTCTTTGGCGCTTGGATCTTTTTCTTTTATAACACCAGTGTGCGGTGCGCCAGTTTCGGTGCATTTTTGATTTAAATGCTAGCGCGACCAAGATTCTCCACCAGCCCAGGAACCATGCGCGGCATCTTGATGTTCTCTGAGCACTGAGAAAAGAGAAAGAGGGAGAAGAGAGTAGAGGGAGGTACCAAAAAATTGAACATTACAAAATAGTATGATTAAATATTTATTGTTTAACAAATAAACAACGCGCGCCCGGTCCGTAGGCCACTCCGGCCGGCCGGCTCTCTAGCAGGGCGTTGCTGCGAGTGAATCAATCTCATCGTAGCAGCCTCGGCAGCCAGTTGCGCCTACTGCTGCTGCTGTTGCTTCTGCTGCTGTTTGCTAGAACGACGGTCCAACATCAACAATCGACCGATGGGAGGGGCAGAGTGGCCAGAGGGGGATGCTGGATGTGGCCTCTGGTCTCTATGGTCAATGAACACGCGCTCGTACCCCCCTAAAATCCCCCGGGAGCTTTACCGACCCGAGAGAAGATTGTCGACATTTTTTATGACCAATCTACATTTTACCAATAGAAGGTACTCTCCGCAGCCCGTTCCCTCCCTTTGTGAGGTTGACTTTTCATCGAACGGACCGAGGCGGAACCCCCAAAAATGCCCCAAACCGCTAAAAGTTGACACGCTGCTGTTGCTCTCGAGTCTCAATTGACGTTTTTGCTCGCTGGACGCACGCTAGGCCCTGGTGTGTATGGCCAGTCGCCACAGCAACAGCCACATGGATGGTGAGGGTGGAAGAGAGAGAGAGAGAGAGTGAATTAATGAACGTCGTGCAGCAGCAGCAACATACAGCCTCCGGAATGAGCAGTCATCGACAGTTTCCAGCAGCAGCGGCAGCAGGCGCAACAGGCCTTTACCCGATGCACACACATTGGAATGTCCAATCGGGAGGGTGGCGTTGGTCACGGTGAAAGGGGCAACTCTCCTGGTGTCTCCCCTCCTCTGCTGCTGTTTTGTTAGCATTTCATTTTCCAAAAACCATCCACCACCACCGGCAGCAGCCAGCACCGCATCACCGGTCAAAAGAGAGAGAGAGAGAGGGACAGAAGCATAAATGGACAGATGGAACTTCAAACACGGCCAGCCAGCCAGCCAGCCAGCTAGCCTGCCAGCGTACTGGGGATCTGATGCTGCTGGACACAACACCCCTGGACCATCATCGTTCTCGGCTTATTTTTTTTCGTCATTTTTTGACTCCACTGGCCTGGCGTTTGAGTTTAGCTGGGTCTGGGTCGTGTGCTGGCCTGGCCACTGTGCCGCTGTTGTGCTGGATATTTTAATTTCATGCCTCACAACGTCCGTGTGCTGGTGGTGGACCTCTGTTGGTGTGTTTATTGAATGAATGTACACAAATAGTTTCCTGTCTCCGGACCCTGGACCGCGCACTGGACTGGCCACGGGCTCCAAGTTGCTTTGATTCCACCCGGACCCGGAGCGCGTGAGTCACCCGCGCCATAAGCCTGCGGCGCGCACATGCAAAGCAGCAGGCCATGATGAGTGACGCGGCGCGATGACATCTCCGTTTCGGCGTGCGCCACAACCAGCCTCCTCCTCTCAGTGCTCAGTTTGTTGGTTAACGCTTTTAGTGTAACAATAAAAAAGAATACACACTTACACCCCGGCACACATACACTGGCACACACATATGACATCCCAATTGTATGACAACGCGCGACGATGGCGCGCGCGAGTAAACACTCGCTCTCTGTGGGTCCCGAGGGGTCCAAAATCCAAACTCGCGCGATGACAGGCCACGGTCCGCTTGCATGACGACCGGCGGAAAAATGGTGGCCACGATCCATCCGCCACAGGGCTTAGTTTGTTCAATCTCGCCACTTTGCACTCGGTCTCGAAATTTTTGGGCATCATCCTCCTTCCCCACTCTTCTTTTTTTGTGGTTGTTTTGTTTGATTTATGTTCCATCATGTTGTTGCCCTGCCTGTTAACCCACGATCTGCTCGTTTCGTTCTTTCGTTCTCCCACAGGTTCTCCAGTGGCGCTGCTGCTGATCTGTATTTATTGCGTGACACGAGGACGAGGACGTCGAGGACGACGCCGCTGGACGCTGCCCGGGACTGGACATCGACATTCTGTTTGTTTGCTGAACCATGTAGGTAGGGTCCAAATTTTTAATGAACAGAACCTGCGCCCATGACTCTCTCTCTCTCTCTCTCTCTCTCTCTCTCTCTCTCTCTCTCTCTCTCTCTCTCTGTGTTTGTGCTCTATTCGATGGGTTTTAGGATTCAAAATTGAATCCTGTTCCTGTTGGACTGGATTTTTGTTTTTGAGCGCTTTCCGGTAACACACTCCTCCCCCTTGGTGGCAGTGGTTCGTCGAAGTATTTTCCAGATCCGGAGATGAAAAGGTTGTAAATTAATTGAAGGATTTTTAGATGGGCAAAGGGGCAAGTGAGGAGGTGAAGGGTTTACGGGAGTGGATGATAGTAAAATAGTTTTTGACGGATCGTACGCCATCGGTTGGTGGTGGTGGTGTACACAGGAGGGGGTTTCGGGGTTTCAAATCACACTCGCTGCATAGTTTATTGGTCTTTTTGATGTCGTCCTGTGTTTTGTCCCCGAGTGATGGGTTGCCGCCCCCGGTTAAACTCGATCGTCACCCATCCATTTTTACGGGTTAGGGGATGAAAGCGTTTCGTTGTATCCGGAATTGATGATTCAAATTTGATTAAAAGCGGAATTTCGTCGAATGTCCTTTTGCGACATCGAACCCGCAGAGCCCAGTTCATGGGCTGACATGCGGTGACGTCGGTGGAGCTGACGAAGTTTATTAATTTGTTGCGAGGGCGAAATACCATGACCACGACGCCGCCTACTGCTGCTGCTGCTGCTGCTGCTGCGTGTGTTCTGAGAAGGACAACGGTGTCGGTGACTATTTGAGAGAGGTTACTTGGATCACTGATGAAGTCTAGCACAGCACATCATCAGCGACTTCTTTTTCGGTTGCATTACATGTGTACCGCTCATGTTCGTGCTGACAGCGTGACAGCGCGATGTAAGTAGGCGTCTCCATTGACATCCTTCCACGTGGCAATTCCACTTCCCTTCTGGAACATCGAATTATGTGTCACATAATGACAGCAACAGCGGTACCACCAACGGAGATTAGATTTCATAACGAAAAATACCTCGTCATATGTCTATTCCAATGAAAGAATGAAGATTCTGGCCCGGCTTTGTCACGAGTCCCGCTGATGCAGTTGTGCAACCGAAACGAATTCCAATATTCCTCGGGCGACGCATCCATAAATCCGGCCCGAAAAATGTTTACTAATTAACGAAAATCTCTCAAAAATCGGTCCATGCTCAGGATGGCCGTCGTGGTTCCGCCTCGGTTGCCGAATGCTGATGGGCCGCTTCGAATGAACTACAAACGAGTTTTCTGGTGTGGCGCAGCATCATAAAATTAGAACATACGTTACGGGTGTCTGTGACCGGAGGGCTTTCGGGGGTTTCAATCATGAAATGGAATTTGTTTCAAACAGTTTGTTGTTCCCCCGGAAAATCCACTCACCCGGGTTGCTTCTGCTGTCCCCTTCTTGGGACGGGAATTGGGAATGTTTTTTCTGGGGGACAGTGGTGTGTCTAATAAATCGAAGTCATTTAGGCAAGTATGTGCCACACTTTAGAGGGAGGGCGGACGGGGGTGGGGGTGTCAGTGAGGGAGGGAATTGGATTCAAACAGAACGTAAGTGACAGCACCAGAGAGAGATGGGAGGGGAACCGGAGAGTCAGTCGACGCATTCCTCCGGTTGTGGTGCGGTTCATAATGTGTTTGTTTGAAAATATTAATTAGATGTGACCCCGAGCGAGCTGTGGCGGTGGCCCCAGAAAAACGGTCGAGACCGACGGAGGATTTCGAAATTCGTCTCGGAAATAGACTCTTCTCGGTGTTGCCGTTCACCCGCCCTCCCTTCCGTATGACAACAACGAAGGGAGAGCCTTGTTGAACGTTCAATTTATGCGCATTTATGCCACACATTCTCCGCCTCGTTATGATGCCTCGGTGTGCCCAAAAACAGCGCAGACTGTGTTGGGTTGAGTTCTTTCTTTCCAGGGGGGTTTTTCACCGGAATGTTTTTGGCTGAAAGCAGCACAGACCACAGAGGTCCGGGGAAGGGGCCGGCCGGAGGCTTCGTGTGACCATAAAACCTCTTCAGCCAACCGGACCGGTCTCACGTCACGTCTCCTCTTCTTATCTACGTCCGGAGTGTCGTGCGTCCAGTACCGCCGTGACCAGCACACCACCACAACAACACCATCAGCATCATCATCATTCCGTAATGTAAGGATCGATTGATTTTTGAAGTGCGTATACCGCTGCCCACCCCTCTTGGAACCGTTTAATGTACCGGCGACCATTAAAAGTTTTGCACATCAAACTCCTCTCTCCATTCCGGAACAAGAGGTGGTGGTGGTGGTGGTGGTGGAGTTGTGAGTGAGCAAAACAGCACAGCACAAGAGGGAGAAGCGGGTGGTCAGCATAAAAGTGGGTCGACTGCGGTGGGCCTGTGCAGTGAGAGGCGATGGCGATGCCGATGGCGCGACTTATGATGAATCTTATGGCTGTCAGGCATCGAAAGGACGGGGATAAACCGGTGCCTGGGGGTGCTGGTGCTAGGGGTGGTGAAGTGTCCGGACCGGTTCAAAGTTCGTGGAACAGTTTGTAGATTATTTTGTACTTCAATGTTGGTGGACCGACCCCTCCCCGGCAGTTTTCCCTTCTCGCAAAACAGGTCAGCATAAATTGTAGCTCTCGATCGATCGAGAGAAGGCAGCTGGCAGGACCGGGCCACCCCTGAACGCATTTTAATCGCGTCGAATCGATCAAAAACCAGCTGGCCTCTGGCCGGTCAGGCGGATCGATGGCTCTCGTTCACGGTGGCACAACAACAACACGCGGTGTTCGATATGGCACACGCATACCACCGGAGCGGGGGCCTGATGGCCACCACCCCGACGCCTGGCTGCTGAATGATTCAACACTCTCACTCCCTCTCTGTGCCCCCGAGTACGGAACACCCGGATCATTGGCGTCGCCATACGCTTGTGTTGCGTAATTTTGGATTAAAGGTCCACCGGGGAGAAAAGTGAAAAGAAATCAAATCGAGCACCGCGCTCGACCAGGTTCTCCTCCTAATGGTCCCCGTGTGGTCTACGGTTACTGCTGCTGCTGCTGCTGCTGCTTCTTGGACAATGCTTTGCTGTGGCTATGGAGCGGCTTGACATATCTTTCTTGTGCGCGAGAGTAGCAGGCGTTGCGTTTGCCATAAGGCGCGCACTCCTGGCATGGCATGCTACGGTGGCAGACGGACGGACGTAGTGCTGAACTGTCAATCAAGACGGTGGCGGCGGCGACTCGAGCTCCAAGTGGAATGAAAAGCTCTCTGCCTGCGTCCTCGTGAAGAATGGCGCTCCATTGAGCCATGGGATTTATGGGACCAATGGACCAAGTTTTCTTCTTGCGGCGTAAGCAAATGTAGCGTGTAAGAGAGTGAATTATCATTATTATTAGATGGGTTCTCAAGGAGAGTGGCCGCCCAGGGGTTTCCTGGGTCCGGGGAACTATCCCCTTGTTGTAGACTAACTGTCTGGCAATCACTTCTGACAGTTCTCGCCGGATAATGTGTGACAACCTTTTTTTTTTTCTGCCCTCCCCAGCGCGATTGATGGTCTGTGCAGGACCTCCTCCTCGCGTTGTGTTTGGTTTAATAAAAGCGGTGAATAGACATCCAAATGGTACGGCCATTTTAGCAGCACCTCAATCAGACTTGTTGAGTAACACGCAAGGCAGTGAGCATTTACTTAAGTGGGGGGGGCTTCGGTATTTAATTTTGTTTTGTGACACATATTTTTAACATTTTTCCTTGAATGCTGATCCTTTCAAGAACATTGTGTTTTTTTGGATCAATCAAAGCAAAATTGAAGAAGTTATAGATTTTTGAAAATCCGCGTTTCGTGCAAGGCTCCATGCAGCACGCAGTACTTTGAATCGTACCGTAAAAACTACTGCACCGATCGATTCGAAATTTTTAACACATAATCTGTACACTCTTTGCCAGGTAGCCCCTTGGAGATGTCATTAAAACTGTTTATACTTTTTTTTAAACAAATCTTTAAAAATCTTGTTTTAGGCAAAATGACAAAAAGATTCACTTTTTCAAATTCAAAAATCTGCCAAAAATCGAAAAATAGGAATATCAATAAAAACTCTCCGGGACTACCTAGATAAACTTATAATCTTTCAGACGAGTATCGATTTGCATATTTCAAATGAGCCGTCATGTCGCTACAATGGGCACCGTAAAAAGTACCTTTGCGATGACACGCCTACCAAAATTTAATGCCACGGATAAATTTTTCAATGAATGTTGCTCAAAACAATACCAAATATTCTTCAAAAGTTGTAGATTAATATGCCATTCATTTGAAAGAATAAAGTAGAATGGTTACTTCACAAAAAATCATCAAAAATGATCCTTGTTTTGGTAAGAAATTACCAAAGCGCCCCTCTTAAATGATTCCAAGAGTTGAGTTATGAATATTTGAAGAATGACAATCCATTAACGTACACTGCATGACTCGTTACGTATATTGAGGGATGCACAGCCACAGATTAGGTATTATTGGGATTCAAACTTGAGTAGACGAGTTACATTAGGTAGCGTTGGATGTGTATTAATGGATTAAATTTGTGACAGAACTACTGGATTGACCTGATATGAACGCTCCATAATGCAATTCTCTTCCAACAAGTGCCTTCCAAAGTCTTAAAGCTCTTCCAGAATATCGTGAGTCTACGCGATTCGTCAAATATTCATCCGCTGTTGACCTAACGTGTTTGTCCTAGGCGAAGCAAAGTCCCAAGACTTCCGCAGACTATATCCTGCTTTACTTTCTGCCCCCCCCCCCTCTTCCTCCAAAAACTCTCCCTCATCGCGCCCAAGGCTCATCTGTCAATCTCGAGCTCTCCGCCTCCTCCACCGTGCTACTGGAAAGGGAGCAGGAAGTCAAAGACAAATGGCGAGCATATCTAGCCACGCAAAAGTGGTCTCTCCTCATGCTCCTGGTGCCAGTGCTGCTGCTGCTGCTGCTGGTGCAAGTGAATGATGCGTGCGATTCACACTCATCTCTTGATTGCATCGCTCACCGCCACTCTTTCCTTCTTCTCGAAGTGCTGCGATGCCAGCCAGCCACCGCACAGTCCCCTTTCTGTCCTCATTAAAACCGCTGGAAACTCGTTCCTGGCAGGAGGGGGAGGGAGCAGACCTCGCTGGTTCCATTATCAGATTGCACCTTCAACATTATATTCGAAATCATTTTTCTAACTCACACAACGACTGCGGTTCGGTTGGTCGGTTGGTTGGTCGCTGTGGTGTGGCACGTCACGCGATTCGCTCTTTAGCCTTGCCTGCCTGCCCAGTGACTTTCACAATCAATTTCCGCGACTTTTCGACCACCGCACACACCAGGAAATTGCACCAAATGCACCGAAGTCCTTTCCCGGTATCGCGATTCCCCTCCGCCGGGACCGAGTTCTTTGCCGCGAGTCACGCGATCGACAGTTAGAAGAGCAGCAGCAGCAGCATTCCCTTTGGCGGAACACTCACCATAAACGTCCTCCCAATCTGACCAATGGACCTCGGACCGCGGTGTTTAATGCGAAATCTATCAAACGAATCAAAGCACTTGGCCAGTCGGTCGGTCGGTCGGGTCGTCGAAAGTCGTTTAACGGGATTAGGGACCATAAAATTGTCTTTCCGAGTTCGCAAACGCGCTGGCACTGGCCGGTGCATGATACGCGCGAGATGATATGGACCACCGGACCCCGTGCAAGGTTTTCCGGTGGATTTCGGTGCAATAAATAAAGAATTCCGCGGGGCTTGCGTCCTATTCCGAGTCCACGAGTCCGTCAGTTGATGAATCAACGATCTTTCTCCGGCTCTCTCTCTCTCTTATTAAATGTCCCGTGTCTTGCTCGAGGTCCATCCGGTTCTGTCTCCGGGGGGGGGGGGGGGGGGGGGGACTCTACACTAGAATAAAGTTATTCTGAGGGCGCGCCACGGATTTCGATGCCGATTGGCATCTCTCGGCATCTCTGACACACATTCACCTCCTCGTCGGGGTGCTGTTGGACTGACCTACCTTCCTTCCCTTCCCTTCCTTTTGCGCCACGGTAACCTAATTGACTTTCAATCAATTCTAATTCATCCACTTTCATTTGCATTTAATTTTCAGGCGCGCACATACGTGGACGTGAACGGTGGTGCTGGTGCGCGGTGTTTGCGCGGCCGGATCATGATGAATGCCTTCGGACCACGGACCCGGTGAGCAACGAGTCACGCAGCATGGCCATGGCATGGCCATGCTACATTGGAGGATACTAGATCGGAACGGGTATGGACGTCGCAGATCTCGCGCCAGCCAGTACTCGGACATGCCAATATTCATTCGCCGTCCAGCACCGGTGGAGGAGGAACGCCATCTGTTCCGTTTTGTGCGCCAACGTCCACGTCGTCGTCGCTTTTTTGCGGTTTCCCTCAGGGGGCCAACGAGAGAGAGATGAAGAAATCAACGCTTTCGCGACGCGGAATGGGTTTTGTGGTTCTTTATTAGAACTCGCGCGGGCACAATTGTGGTGGCAGCAGCGCGCAACCTCATTCAAGCACCACCACCACCATCACCACCGGGAGGGAGGCAGACAGGCACTCTACTATAGTGCGCCCTAATGGGGCCGGTTGGTGGTGGTCAGCACACAAATCGCTCTCTCTCTGTCTCTCTCTCCCTTTCTAGCTAATGCCGTGTCGCTGTGTGGGGCACAAAATCTACCTTTGGCCCCCCGAAGGTGGCCATGGTGTGGACCATTTTTGCGTGATTCGCGAGCCCCCACAACGGACGGCGACTCGGCAGCACAGATCGCAGTCGGCGGCGACGACGACGACGACGACGACGACGTGGTTCGATTATCCGCCAACTCAATCAAAGTGGGCCGTTGCTGCTGCTGTTGCTGTTGCTGGTGGTCTGTCCTCGGGGTAGCAGCGAATGACACACATTTCCTCGAAATGCGAACGCGCGCGCGCACCTCGGTTCCGGTGTTGGAGAGCCCTTGGCGGGCGCGTGAGGCGCGATCAATTTGTCCCGTGAGTTATGAGTCACAGCCGGTCACGCCACGGGGCACACGTGAGGCAGAGAAGGAGAAGGAGGTCCTGTCGCTCTGAGTCACAGCGTCGTGGATTGCGCGCGCGCGAGCGCGCGAGTGGGTCTCAGCCAGCCATGAGCCAGCGTGGCCCAACGCTGTGTATGCGCAGCTGCGCGCGATCCACGCCGTTGTTGGTTGGGGGAACGCAAGAAGAGAGGAATGTTAATTGATAATTCACGTTACATTAACGCCGCTGTTTGACATCTTTAGCACTTCATTTGGTTGTGTGTTGTTGTGTGCTTCGCTGTGTGTGACGATGGCTGGATGGCTGGAAAAGGAAGCTAAATATAAAAAGGCTTGCTGGAATGTCTGGAAGAGAGGAACATGAGGGGCGTGTGGCGTGTGATGAAGTGGCTCAGGAATGGAAATTAATAAGAAAAGTAAATACAAATATCAAAGCCTAAGGAAGAGCCAGTAGGGCCTCTTCGTTGTGAAGAGGCACTTAGAAGCGCAGCGTCAGCTTCCGTGTGTGCGCGACAGCCAGTCAGCCAGCCAGAGCCAGGTAGTTAGCATACATAATAGTAAAGTACACATACTTTACGTTTCCCCCTAAGTGGAGCTGCTTCCCAGCAAATCGACCAGTGTGTGTTTGATGTCCAGAACATGCTAATTGTACCTTGAACATTCCTCAATAAGTCACAGCGAGATATGGAGAGCGAGTATAGTTAATGAAGCGCGGTAAAACCAAATAGGAACATAAATAGAAAAAGGAAGCGGGTGGGAAGAGGGTAAAACTTGTCAAGACAGGATGGTAGGCGCAAGTGTTAAGAAGAAAAAGAAAGAGTGGTCAGAATGTTAAGGTAAGAGGAAAAAACGAAAAACACGTGTCGCAGATTTGCGAAAGAGAAACGCGGATCAAGACACCGAAAAAAAGAAAAAATAAGCGCAGATTTTCCGAGAAGGCAGTGTTGTGATTGCCGTGTGTGAAGGAGGATCGCGTCTCAAGATGACAGAAGCGACAAACATAAGAAAAGCTATTGAAAACCCGGTCAAATGCTGGAAACATTGTGATTTTACTGTTTAAAAAACTCCAAAAATGTTTGGGAAAACATGAAAGTAAAAGAACAATAAACGCACAACGCAAAACTCGTCTTAAATCGCGTTAAAATTCATTGTGTCTCCGCAATCCGAAACGCCATCTCTATCTTGCTCGCTCTCGTACTTAGAAGAGAGCCGGAGAGAGAGAAAGAGAAGTGATAAGCCTGCGCTACCTCCTAATCGATCATGCGAGCGTAGTAGATTTTCAAAATGTGATCTAACCCGCTCTCGCACGGAGGAGAAAGCAAGAAAGAGAGAGAGAGATGTGATCAGCCTGCGCTACCTCCTAGTCGATCATGCGATCCTAGTAGATTTTCAAAATGTGATCTAACCCGCTCTCGCACGGAGGAGAAAGCAAAAAAGAAAGAGAGATGTGATCAGCCTGCGCTACCTCCTAATCGATCATGCGACCCTAGTAGAAATCCGAGATATTCGATTTTCGTAGATTTTCGACCTTTTTTTGGGAGCGCATGCGATTTGCAAGGTAGCTCTCGCATGCATCTTCTCTCTCCCTCTTTCCTTGTGCAGCCGAGCGAGAGAAAGAGAGAGAGAGAGAGAGCGAGAGGCTTATTATTGTTTGCGTGGGCATGCGATAAGCGGAAAATTATTGCAATTTTATGCCGTTTTTATTGATAATCGAATTTATTGAAAGGGGAACGGAATTAGGAGTCGTTTTTCTTCACATTTCTTGCCTGTTTTTTTTTCTTTCTGGAGGATTTCTTTCTAGGCTAGAGGCGCGGCTTGCTTGCTTTCCACTCACCTGCTGCGCTGTCGTCGTCGATTTCGCATATTTTGTCATCACTACTGGCCACTAATCCTCTCAAATTAGTCATCAAATAAAAAGAAACGAAACGCACATTAAACATGCTTTTCAAAACCCGCGCTCCTTTGCGCTCCGTTTTATTTATTGACATATCAATGGATTTTAATGATCCACACCATCCAGCCATCGCAGCAACAGCAGCCATTAGGCGACCACCACACTACGGTTGTCTTTTAGTGGGGGACAAGACGACTTCTAGGATAGAATGCCCCCCCCCCCCCCTCACCCCACATGTATATATGCGCGCATAAACTCGCGCTCTCTCTCTCCCTGTGCACATTGTCTTAGGGCAATATTCATAAATAAATCGTCGCCCAGCCCAACCGAGCGCGAGGGCGCGCGCCTAGCTCCGACCACCATCAGCGTTCGGTTCGGTCGCGGATCAATAAAGGTGATTCACAATTTATGGCACAACGGAAACGCCGGTGTTGGTGTTTGGGCTTCCACTGACAGGCCACTGGCGCGCGGTTGTCGTCGATAAAAGCCTCGATTCCCGGCCGGATCCTCGGAAGACATTACCGTCGCCTCTCTCGCGCTGGTTGCTTCGATGGTTGGAGGCTGTGTCGCTACAAAGTGTAAAGATCTGCCGAGATTAGTGGTGGCTGCTTGGATGGAGGGCTCGCCGTGGGCTCGCGCTAATTTATTGCCGCGATATCGTTTATGGCTTGTCGCACTCTCATCTCATCTCGCCTACTACGCCAACACACAACCACACATTAGAGAGCGCGCACGAGCGAGGTGCCGAGGACGTCGAAATCAAATGCGAGATGACCAATCGAGTCCTCCAATGTCGCGGACGATGGCCCCTGGGGTTGCAATTTTGGAATCCCTCGGTCCGTTGCATCGCATACCACCCCTTTCACCCCCCCCCCCCCCCCTTTTGACGATGACAAGTGACCGATTTGCAACAGTGCACCGCAGAACAGAACACCGACAGTCGAGAGCCCTTCTAAGCCATCGCTGTCAAAGCTTACCGCGATGAGGTATTCGGTGAAGTACGGGAATGTTAATTAGCAGCAGCGGCAGCAGCAGCAGCAGCAGCAGCGGCATGCTACGATGCTACAGAGTGTAGTGTAGCGAGTTGCAACAAACGGTTGAATGGGCCAGCGGCCTGATTGACAGCCGGTCTTAGCAGGCTGTCAAGATGGCGATTTAAAGCGATTGATGGTATGATGCTCGGCGGTTTCCAGGTGTAAATGCGACATCAGAGACAGGAGAGGGAACGGAACATATTATGTTTCAATTCCAGCATAATGTGTGCACAAAAGAGAACGAACGTTTCAACGTGAAGCGCAACTTTTGAAGGACATTCAATTGAGAGACATACTGGGTCATACGGGACAGCCTAACCATCCGATGGAGAAAAACCATCCGATGGAGGGAGCGGATAACTGATCGTCCCAACTTCAATCACATCATTATCACATCCAGGCCACCCACCCCTTCCCACGCTCCTCGCCGTCGGCTGCAGATTGTTTATCGCTTTTCGGATAAGGGGGGAGGGGGGCGACTCCATTTTGTGGTGGCGACATAGAGCGCTCGCCCCCCGCTCGATTCGCTTCGATAAAAGGTTGCTGAAAGAGATTTGATTTGAACATCACGTCATTGCCCTCCATGCGCCATACTGCAACGAATTGGAATCTGTCTGGGCGAGTTCAGCGGGGAGAGGGACGTCCTGGAGGCAGTCAATAAGCTGCGCGATGGATTCGGGCATTCTGGTTTTCTGGTTAGTGTGATCAGGCTAAGTGGCGAGTGGAGTGGAGTGGAGTGGAGTGGAGAGTGGTGTCCCAGCCCAGAACATTCCCGGTTCGACAGTTGTGGTTGATAGCCGATCCGAACCGATGCGTTTGATCCAATTCCGGGACCGGGGTATGCGAAGTAGCAATCAGGAGTTCGCTCGAGTGGTGTAATCAGTTTGTAATCGGAATCCAGCTCCTCCATCCAGTAGCGCGACTGCATCACATCATCATCAGCATCATCATCAGTGGTCTGGGTGACAGACAATCTCTACCATTCCGGTTCGCTCCATTCATTAACTCCGCGTCCATCGCTCATAATTTGCGGAGAACGAAAGAGATGGAGCCGTTCAGACTTCACCTTTCATTAGTCGAAACCTCCGGAAGGGCGAGTGTCGAAATGTTTTCGGGGCCGCAACCCTTGATGGTGGAACTACGGCAGGTAATCTGCATGCCAGCCCTGTGCTCTCGGTGGGACTTTTGTTCGTTCGATCCGAATGGATATATCGGTTGGATCAAAATGCATTGACAGCAGCCTGTAAGAGAGGGAGAGAATAATTAGTTTTCTCGGATCTTCACTTATCGATGATAATTGACTTTGATCAATAGTGCGCTGCTGATATGTAAACGCTGGTGCGATCGGATTCGCAGAAGCTGCTGCGTCAATGTCGACTAGATTCAAAACCCCTGTTCAATGTTGTAATGGAACAGTCTACTCTGATTGAAGATGACATCGATGTCATCGTTTTTGAAATGCAAATCTGATGCAAGGCTGATGGCGTACTCAGCTCATCCTTCACCTCACCAAGGGTTAGCTCATACCTGGGCCACACGGTGTTCCAGTTCTCTCTTTCCTTCCACCAGTCTATCCTGTCCGTCCTCTAATTTCTCCAATTATTTGACCCCTTTTCTCCTGCTGGATTCCCCCGGAGGGGGGGTACACCATACCATTACTCAGTCGGAATTGGTCGTCAAATTTCCCTTTTTTTCTGGGTCCCTTTCTCGCTCTCTGCGCTCTCTGTGCTCTCTCTCTCTCTACACTCTTTTCCATCATGTGCCCACTCCTCCACCACTCCCTTGCATGTAAACCCCCGTTCTAGAACGGTAATAGCTATCGATGAGGCGAGCCTGTCATGCGCTTGGCCAGAGGCTGGCCAGAGGCTCCTCTTCCCCGGTTCCCAACCGGTGAATGCTTCAGGAAAGTATTTAACGCGTTTTCGCCCGATGGAGAGTGCTGGAGGTACATGTGTGGATCCATTGCCGGTTGCCATCGTAATGTTCACCCCCCCCCAAAGTGCACACATACACACCGACAGTCACACAGACATACACTCTCTGGTCTGCCAATAAATCACTGTCCCCCAACCGGCACTCTGACTCCGGGGGCACTGTCTTCCTCGTGCCAATTTCCCTTGGCCTCTCTTTCTTCCTCCAGCGATGATGATGCTGATGATGATGATGCGTGCTGTGCTGTGCTGTGCGTGCATCCCATGTTCTGCTGCCAGTCGTCGTTCACTGCCGATGGATCTCGAATGGTAATACGAGAGTTTCTGCTGCTGCTGCTGCTGCTGCTGCTGGGCTGCTGACCGGCTTCCGAATTTCGATCCGTTGATTGCGGGGGCCTGAAATCGGATCCGTCCGTCAATGGCACGCTGTGTGCGCTTGCCTTTGTGCCATTACTGGCTGCCTGGACTGCCTGGTGGTGCACCTGTCCGCAGTCGCCAGTAATGATCCCCGAAACGGGCCGGATGACAGATTGTCGGCGAATTTTTGGACAAAATTTTCACTTTTGCAGCAGCAGCAGCAACGGCAGCAGAAGGTATCCATTATCCCATGCGGCACAATGCGTGACGCCATTCGCCGGAATGTGATGCTGATGGCCCGGAGTTGGCGTCGTGGAATTCGTTGACCGGAACCGGGGACCAATGATCGGTTCGTCGGGTTTTTACCCCACCGCCGGATGCTCATGGGTCTGTGGAATGGGAGAAAAGGAAGAGAGAAAGAGAGAGAGAGAGAGAGCAAACGAAATGGAAGATGAATACAGACGGAATATGTCTACTTAACACACAATAACTGCCATTAATTAATCAAAAACTCCTTAAAAACACTGAAATTAACGTGCGATCCGGGAGGGCGGGGGGAGGGGAATGGTGGGATGGTTTCACTTTTCTCCATTACTCTTTTTTCCCGACCCGAGGAATGTTTTTCTCGCAAATTATCTGCCATTTTCGCAGGAGACGACGGTCGAGGGGTTGAAAATGGGAGTTTAAACGCGGGCGGACGGCCATAAGTTTGCAGATCAATTCACGCACTTGCGGCTCCAGCGTTGTTGTTGTTGTGTAATGTGCGCCCCCTCATTGCCTTTCAGCAAAACCGATAATTTACCCGCACGCCTCTCCCCGCACACAAATACAATTTTCTGTTCATTGGTCCGCACACGTCAGAGATAAGACACACAGGTTGTGTGCGTCAGAGCGTCGCGGCGGAAGAGGAAGTTAAATGAAAAGTAGGAGAAGATTCCGCAGGCACCAGGTTCCCAGGTTTGCGAGCACCGGGACACGGACCGGTATCGATCTGCAGCGTAGGAATGCACACAACAGCGATCCCACCACTCACTCGTTCGTTCGCTCTCCTTCAATTGTGACAAAAGGTAGATTTATCAAGATTGGCCAACCCATTGTTACCGGCTGCTGGTGCTGCTGGTGCTGGTGCTTCTGTGGTTACCGGGACATATTTTCACCATTTACCACTCGGACAATTCATCGTCGAAAGGATTGGCTCTGTGTGTGTCCGGTGGCTGGTGATGTGTGGTTGGACCACCGTAGTTCAAAGGACTTTCCGTGAACAAAATAAATCTTCAGCCACTTCTGTCGGGTGATTTACAATGGGTCCTTCTCCCTCTCTCTCTCTCTCGCTCTCGCAGTACCGGTTCCTGGCAGGTGCTTCTAATGTAAGCGATATTCTGATTCTGGTGAATGTGAGTTTGAATCGATCACTGGGCGCTCGTCGTCTATTGTTTCGCATAAAAGGCCGACAGGCAGGGTGCTAATGAATTGCAGGAAATTGCTGCTGGTGGCGGCACACATTGGAAAGCCTTTTACCATAGTAGACTTTGTACCGGGGGTCCACCATTTCCATTCTGACGTGACATGACATTTAGGCCTTAAGCAATGGACTTGTGTGCATAGCGACGACAACAAAGAGAATGTTGCTAGAACACGACTCATCATCGAAAGGATGTCCTATCGCCAACATTCTTGTCTCCAAATTACAGCATTAAGCGGAATAGATGACAATACCTTAATCCACGCCAAAACCACAAGTATAGTTGCATAGGATTTAGCGGATAGCAGTAGATAATCAGTCGAATTCTGTCCCGGTAGGTGGCTCCAACGAGGATCTCTCCAAATCCCGCTATTCATCCAAATGGATTGCTTGTTGGACTGGACGCTGGACTTGGTCCGGCACATCGCGCAATCGATATCACTCATAACCCACTCTCTAATCCAGCAAAGGAATTTGCAGTATTTAACTAGCGGCTCCGGGCTTCTGTCCATGGCCACAACCGGACGGTCCTCGGTCCTTGGTACAGTGCACGTCAACGTCCATCGCCATTGGATTGTGATTTTCTAACACGACACATCGCCTGGCGCGTAATACGCGGAGCCCTCCGGGGTGTGCTTTTCACTCATTCAGTTAATGACACCCGATAATTGAAACCCAATGTTGGTCCACGGGCCACATATTGTTTTCACCTGACGTCGCACTCTCTCTCTCTCTCTCACTTGACCGGTCGGCCTGTGGTCCACACACCGACGCCCGCTGTTCGCTGTTTATGTTTCGCGAGTCCATTTTCATTATTACAATTCCGTGGGTTTTCCCCCAGGCTAGGCCATGTTGGATTGGTCTCTCCCTCTCTCTCTCTGTCTCTTCCTCCAACCACCGGCTGCTCATCAGGCAGCCACGAAGCAGGAGCATAAAGGACGAATAGGCCGACGAGGATCCGAGGTGGCACCGAAATTGCTCTATTCCCAGCTCGCCATTTATCAATTCATTAGCCTGGCACAGCCCCTAAGGGACAGCTGGAGAGAGGAGGAGGAGGAGGAGGAAGAGAGGGGGGAGGAGCTCATTTAGCGGACTCTACGCACACAAGCACACGGCCACGGACACACACGGGGACAGTAGCGATGTGGTGGAAAATGCGGGGAAAAAAGAGTGAAAACAGCGCAGTGGTCATTGCGCCATCGCTGTCCGTCGCAGCAGCAGCAGCAGCAGCAGCATATGGTCGGCCATGGTGCCTGGGCGAATTGTCCTTCGAATTCTTGTCCTTTCATCCTCGGGCGCACTTCCACACCCCACCGGGGGGAGCCGTGGAATGTGGTAATCGGACGCCATCTCGTTCCTGGAGTATCATCGTATGTAATATTTCATTTTAACATTTCGCTGCGACTTCCGCCTTGTTCCGAATGATGGGTCCCGCACCTGTCCACCCTTTTACTCCCAGGGTGTGAGAGCGGGAGAGGGGGAAAGTGCGTGCGTGGGTGTGTTCTTCAATCGCCGAGCATACCAGGAGGGTCGGGGATGGGAATGAATTAATTTTTAACAAACTTTTCATCGCGGCCACACCGGCGGAGAGGGTGACTGACTGGCCAGCGAGTGGCTGTGGATGGGGAAAGCCTTTTAATTTTAAATAATTAATATTTTCCGATAAATGGCCTTACCACCAGCCAGTAGCCACTCCAATACCACGGGCAGTGCTGGACATGGTCCGCCACTCGGTGAAGAAAAATCGTGGCAATCATAATAAAATGGTTGATCCATATAGTCCTCCATTCCCTCTTTCCCTCTCTGCCGCTCCTCTCTGGTGCCTCATTTTCGGTCAATGTCCGGCCAGCTTGGAGGCGACACCGCGCTGGAACGAATGGAAAGTGGTGCGTGGCGTGGAGGAGGCGTTGCGTGGAAAAAACTCTTTTCCGGCCCGGCCCCTTTCGGCTGCTGGTTTGGTGATGATGGGCCACTGTGGCCACTGTTGGTTCTGGGTATTAATATTACCTTTTTTTTTTCTTTTCGTCTTCTCTGTTCTGTCGCTCTGTGACTGATGGGACTCTGCCGTGCGTTGCTCTCTGCCTGCCCCTTTGGCGAGTGTGCTTGTCTATTAATTCATCCATCAATTACGAGCAAAATGGAAGGCCTACTAGGACCTACCAGGGGTAGACCGGTGACTCCCGTCCACGGAACTACGCAATTGGAGGTTTCGGTTTTTGAAAGGGGTTTTTGGGGATTAAAAATTCATTACCCTCGGTAAGGTAACAACACCCGTGACCAGCTTTTGTGGTAACCACCACGGTGGTTCCACCGTGGCACCATCATTATCATCGCGGCACGGGTCTCACGGGACCTCGACGGCTGATTGACGTCCGAAACGTCAAACTCCTAACTTTCCTACCTTTCTGTTCCCGTCCTAGTGTGTCCTTGGGGCCCTGTTGTGGTGTGACAAAACCACATCGGTTAAAGGAGGCCTTCCCCCGGTGGAAGTTCGTGAAGTACTGCAGTTCCGAGACTTTCGCTCCATTAATACCGTCACAGCACGAAAACCTGGGAGGTGGTGGCCGCGCATGCCGAACGGTAATATACTCACGAAGAAAGGTCACAAAGGATTTTCGGTACCAGAGGCCTAACCCCGTCTAGGCGTCTGTTGCTTCCGGAGCAGGGTCCCTCCCGATGACGTGTTGGACCCCTCCCCCTGTCCAATCGAAGCTCAAAGTAGGCTATGACCTAACGAGGTGCCTTTCTCACATTTGTTGTGTATTTTGTGTCATGGAATTCCGAATTCTTTCCGTGGGGTAAAAAAAACCCCCATCTGCTACAATGCAGGAATTCGCTCCCAAAATGGTATGCGCCGAGAGTGCGCCATGGCGTCCTGCCAATCGATGCGCCGGAGTGGAATGAGTTTAAAAAATTGAGCAACATAATGAGAAACACTGTACACTGCACCCGGGGGGGCGCGCACGCGGTAATTGCAGTTGGAAAACTCCTCGCTCTCTCTAACTACCTCCAAGCCAACGCTGTGGCCAACAAGCACAGCACAGCTCCGGCGATCTGTGTGCGTCAAATGAGCTAGAAAATCAATAATTCATCGTACAAATGAGGCCTACAAAGCAATCGAGTGCGGCAAGTAAGAAGGGGGGCCTTGGCCCATAGATCTTCCACTTAATTTCATGAGCTTTCATGAGCCGTGTTGGCCACCAAGCCGTGTGCCGGCTTATAGGCCCCCCCACCACTCATTGTGCCATTTGCGTGTCTATTAATAAAGCTTTTTGTAGCTTGTCCGCGGCGTCCGTACAGTGATACATTTTTCAAACGTATTGACTCCACTCCCATCAAGAGGAAGTCCGTAGAAATGGCGCCACCTAGAAGTGCATCACGGAATAGTGCTGTTCACGACCAGGTTCTGTCGTTTGCACGCACAAAGGATCTAATTAATGCATTCTCGATGACATACAAACACCCACACATACACGGCTCATTAACGATTCATAGTGCACCGCAGGGTGTTAGGTGGTGGTGGTGGTGATGTTGGTGTGGTCTGTCGGGAGCCGGGAGTCGGGATCTAACACACAAAACACACTTCGGCCGCCCAAATGACCAGTTCCGGTTACACAATTACAGTGACATCGCGCTTGATTACTGCGTGCTCGCATGAATTGAACATTGTTTGAGTGTCATTGTGGGAGGAGACGGGGACTGATTAAAGAATCATCTGTCATCGGTATTGATTTATCGACGGCTGAATAACGCATCAAAGGGTTTTTGGTGGAAGATCAGAACCCAAAACACCCGAACGACCCGCGGTATTAATTGGCTGAACGGCCAGTGTTCTAATTGACAAATAGCCCACCTCTCGTACCACCATTACAGAATCAAGATCATTTGGGGGCAAGAATACAAAGTGCCGGTTCCGATGTCCTTTTGTGGAGGACAATGTAGCGCGCAACGGGTTTCAATAGAATTTGTGAGGGAAAATGGAACTACTTACTTCGCTTGGCTACTGCTGCTGCTGCTACTGTGAGCTGAGAGCATCCTTTTGCCTTCATAAAACTATTACCTATCACGACTGCTCGCTTCAGTTGATGCGGTGATTCGATTTGACGTTTGAAGCAGAAGCAGCAGCAGCATCAGAGAATGGAGCAGCAGCACCACTTCACTGGCCTGGTAATGGATCACTGCGCGGTGACGATTTCCTCTAGTCTCCAATGGTGCTGGAGAGGAGGAACTTGAGCTCTAGAAAAATAGTTTGCGATCTCAGTACGTACTCAAAGGATACTCAGAATGGCGGCCACCATTCACGGACCGGACAAATTCAATACAATTCCGTTCCGTAGTCTGCAGACTCGGACTCGGGTTCCGCGATTCGTTTATCGCCATTTTAAAACTCCTTTTTGCCAGTGGCTACCGCGCGAGGTCTGAGGTCTAGACTATTACAATGGAGTCTACCGTCCAGGAGGGATGCCACTTTGGTTTCGGTCAGAAAACCAGATGGTTTGTTCGCTCGGGATGGGATAATGCTGCTCGCCCGGCGATGACAAGCGGACAAGACGGGTGGCAGAGGGCAATTTTATGTTCGAACCATTGTTCACCGACTCTCTCTGATAGCGTTACGCGATTCCACCACCACCACCACCAGCCACGGTTCTCCGATTGATTGAAGAGGTAAAATATTAAATTACAATGATAGCACATGAGAGAGAGAGAGAGAGGGGGAGGGATGCGCATCCTCACCACCATCATCATTGAATTGTGCACCTCAGAGTCTGTCCGTCTGTCGATTGAGTGTCCTTTTGCACCAACGGAACCACCACGGATCTACCACGGAAGTTGGTGGCGGTAGCGAACGGATATGAACATTTTGAAGCATCACAAAAACGCTTCGAGCGTCCATAAAGCATCGACAAGCTTTACTCGTTCACCGGGTGGAAAAGAAGAGGAAAAATGGGAAGGGGAAAATGCTATCAAACGTACATTTATGCTCCGTGGCACCAGGGCGGGCAGAAGGGCTTCCCGGTGTGTGCTGCCGTTTGTGGAGACGCACCCAACAATAAACAACATTTCTGCAACTGCATCCCGGCGACGCATCAACGACAACACCGATGACGACCCTTGGTCGGTCGGAAAGGACGAAAAGAACGGGATTTCACCGGAGCTTTGCGCGGTTATTGAAAATGGATAAGAGAGAGGGCGCAACGACGACAAGCGACCACCCCACTCCTCCCCGGGGGGTCTCAATATCGATGCTGTTTGTTGCATTCGATTGCCGATGCAGGATTCTTGCAAGTCAAGCGAGCGAACGAGCGTACGGGTACGAGACGATCCCACCTTTGGCGAAGGCTAAACCAACGGTGAATGATTCAATAAAGTCCGCACCACGCGCCACCAAACACTAGCATCCGCTATAACCGTTGCAGGAGCTACAGGAGCAGCAGCAACAGACTTCTAACCGGCATGTGTTCCGCATTGAGCACAGGATACATACAAGCTGGCTCGGAGAGACGGAAGTCCAACCGAGGATTCGAAACATTCCCATAAAAGCGGGCACTGCCGCGGCGGCTTATCAGTACACATCCCACACTGTCGGCAGCACACAATACTCACAAGCGAAACAACATCAAACGACGGGCACACGGGGGAAAGAGGAAAGCATGGAAGGAATCTTTTTCCATGCGGGTAACTTTGTAAGTCATATTTGCAATTACCGGGAAAAACTTCATAACTGCCGTTGCCCG
This sequence comes from Anopheles aquasalis, assembly GCF_943734665.1. NCBI lineage: Eukaryota > Metazoa > Arthropoda > Insecta > Diptera > Culicidae > Anopheles > Anopheles aquasalis. The sequence continues at coordinate 76,466,753 of NC_064877.1, forward strand.
TGCCGCGCTGTGTGGTCTGCATTCAGTAGCAGCAGCAGCAGCAGCAGCCAGAGCAGCAGAAGCCACAGCAGTTGCACTACGAACAATCTGCCGGAACCGTATGCTGTTGCGGCGCTGGCACGCTGGTGCTGGATGCCGCCATTCGATAATGGGGAACAATGCAAGGACGACGACGGTAACGGTGTGTGGTAGTTGTAATCGTTTCGCGGCCGTTTTCTCATCCGGGCGCTTATGTAAATGCAGCAGCAATATTAACAATTAGCGGCATGCGGCACGGAAGGACGGTTCCTGTCGGTGCATTCGGTGAAGCATTTGCGCACTGGAAGGACTTTTAGGACCCGACACCCGGATGCAGAATGCAGCTATTTGATGAACGTAAATTGTAGTTTAATGGGCAATACCTTGGGCTTTCGGGGCGACTGGCTTTGCTGAGCTGCGGATCGCAGATCTCGCGGTGCTTTAGATCAGACGGGGTGAACGTGACTAAATAGGAATTCCCTGTTCGTGACCCGGGGAGATGAGGCATGAGTCTAGTGCATTGCGGACGTTCCGTGCAATCGTGAACGCGGAGGATTCGAGTTCAAATATGAATTGGCAGACGGCGCGGATTCCTTGTAAATCGTCCAGTGAGATTTCGTTTGGTATGAACTGACAATCGAAGTATTATTCGTTCTTGTGAAAAGCGCGATTCAATATCTTTTGCGAGGACACGAAAATTGCCTTTTGAGAGACTTGGCAGTTCCTGAAATTCATTCTGGATTCCATGTAGGCCTTTGTGGCCAGTTCAGATAAGGATCAAATAGGTATGAGCTGAGTTACAGTCTTTTACGGCCTACTGAGAGCGAACTATGACATCTGTCATCGCATGTGCCATTAAAAACGAATACGACATGAGCTCTACAGAGTGCACTTAAATGGGATTCTTTAACGAACGATACGATACCTCTAATCTCGAATAGACGTTGATAATGGCAAGCATTTTTAACCGAAAGCTTTAACTATAAGTATGCTTTTCCATTGGAATGTTCGCAATACTTGTTGATCCAACAGGCTAGCTAAGCATTCATCTTGAAGTGTCCATAAAATAAAGAAACCGTAGAACTTGACAGCAAAGGCATCAATACGGCATCGAGTGATCGTCATTACCATTCGGCGCTAATCCATCAAAAGCGAACACCATGGAATGGAGTGAAACATCTTGCGAAGATTTCCGCCTTAAGCTCCCGTTGAATTTGCCCAACATTCTCCCATGGCGAATGTGCCGGTGCGTCAAACATTCACTGCCGATTAGAGGATCGCAATGAAAACGCTGGGAAAGGCCGGCAGATGGGAAGACGAACTCGCACTTCTGCCAACGAGTGATCTGCTTTTGCTGCTGCTGGTGGTGCTCGTTAGAACGTGAACAGAAGCAGAGCACATAATGGCAATAATCGATGTGCCACTAACGAACGAAGTACGGCCATTTACAAAACGGCCATTTTGTTTGTTGTTTTTAAGGTGGTGGTTTCTTAACGTGTTACCATGGCACCGTTTTCGGCCCGCAGCACGCAGCAACCACGACTTCCTTTTTGGCACTTCTTTAATTTAATTGACTTGGTAGCAGCAGCAGCATAGACGTGTTTGACTCCATCGCCGACCAAGCCATAAACCTGTGCGGCACCACGAGATTTCCCAGGCAAGCGAAATGAACTCGTCACAAAACAGCCGCATAAACGGCCGCATGGGATTCTTCGCCAGATTCGCCAGAAAATCTCTCTCTCGCTCTCTCTCTCTCTCTCTCACTCTAGCTCGTTAATTACACCGTTGCAATTTCGAAATAATAAAGCAATTAATTTAATTAAGTCCATAAACACTGGCGCACTCGGTTATGGCCGCCGCAGCAGCCAAGCGCTAGCCCCTCACGGAACGTATGTCTCGAGCGCGCTGGTTTCGCACCCTCGTCGCACCTCTAATCACCACGGACCACAACAACACCATGGCTACATGATGATGATCACGGGAATGTCCGTTGGTTAGAGCTGTCTGGCCTGGAGGTGCACGTTATGACAGCGACAGGCGGGAACGGGATAAAAAATGGCGTAAAAATGAGGAAGGGCGAAAGGTGAGACACATCTCCACCCCCTCCACCCCCAGGTCCTTAGCGGCAGCATCACCAATAGTCCTCCATAATCTATGCATATTTCAAATCTCCAACGTACTCCGACACCACGCACCAACATTCCACGCCATTTTTCCGGCCCACGAATGGATCCGATCCATCCATCCCATGCGGCCGGCGAATCCCGGAGTGATTTATGACACCCTCGACGTTGTTAATTGCCTCCAATAATCACTTCGGTATGGCCGACCGATGTACCCAATAGCCGGTCTCCCCGGTCTCTCTAGCCCCCCCGCCGCAGAATGATGATGCGCAGCCACCTTTCGTTCCGTGGGTTCCGTTTCATCGTTTTGTTTCGCCAATTTTTTTGCCCTTCTTTTGCTCCACCACTCTGCAGTGATTAGAACGTTAGATCCGTAGAAGAGGGCAGAGAGAGAGAGAGAGAGAGATTTCGGGCAATTATTCAATTTATGACTCAATTTGAATATTTGCACCTCCGCTCGCTTCATTAGCGGGGTTTCTGACGTGAGTTTTCCCCCCCGGGGCCATCTGGTCAATCGATCGATCTGGTGTTGGATTGTGGTCGGTCTACGGTGAGCTCTGCGGTATGCCGATTTTATCGCATCACACTCGTCCAGGTGCTCCAATGGAGGTCTCCAAGTTGCAGCAAAAGAGGAAAGTGCCATTTTCTCCCAGGCGCTCTGCTCCGGCAATAACATCTTGGCGCCGCGCGTCTCGAAATGAAATTGGCACGCACATCGGGCATTGGGCATGGCGGTGCGACAGGCGCGACTGCAAGATAGATAGCTTTCATCGAGGGTAATGAGGTAACACCTTTTTCCGTTTTTTCGCGCGGAGCGGAGCAGAAAGATCGGTTACCTCGTTGCCGGTGTACTGGCCCGGTCACTGCGGTGCGGCAAAAGTGTAATTATTGGCTGCAGCAGTCAAGGATGCCTCGGGCGGTATGCAATCCCCACAGTGGATGGATCGCTGAGCACAGGATTGTGAGCGTTCGCGTTCGCACGCAGGGAAGGAAATAAGCGAATTTTAATTTGTTTCCAACGTCAGTACCAAGAGGCGGACGGGCAGTTGGTGCAGTTTACACCGCTCCGGGAAGTTGTGGAACTGGGAGAAGGGTGTAGGAACTTAGTCAAAACCAAAGAACGACCTGGAGCTTGAGGAAGAACGGGAGATGAATCCGCGCAGCGCAGGACACGCAGGCCACGCACCGTGGATCAAAAGTATCAGACTATCTTTCTTCGTTCTGATTTCCTTTGGACACCTTTCAGTTCCTTAAAAACGGGTAACGAACATCCTGGAATACACAAGTATCACCGAGAAACTCGTGAGAAAAAATATCTCGCCGCAAATCTCTCGCAGAAGCCTACAAGATCGAAGCACGCTGGGTTCTACGCTGTTTTGACAGCTCGCAGATGACGTCACACAACAAAAACCGCGAAAAACAAACGATTCAACGTGAGCTGAATAAAAAGCGCTACACAACTGAAACTAACTCGACCGCTTGACTCCTTTTCTTCCTGATACTTTCGCAAGGTGCTGTAGATGTTGTCCCTACCCTGCCTTCCAAAAAGAAGGTGTCCATCTCCCATCTCCCATCAATCTTCAGCGAGCCATCATCGGCCGAGCAACAACAATTAGTTGCCGCACAGGCACCGCTCCGGCACCTGTGTCCACGTCCGGAGAGAAGACACGGGAATTGACCACAGAAAACATTAATTGGGGATTGGGGCCACACCGCATGGCCTCGGCACGAGGTGATGAAAGAGTTTTATTTTGTTTAATTTTATGCGAAAAACATGAAAACAACGACGACGACGACGACGATGATGCCATTCTTCTGCCTCTAATTCCAACCACCAGCTATCGCCATCAAGGCCGAAAATGCATCAAACTTGCGCCGAGACCTGCCTCTGGAGTCTCTGGTGCATCCTGGGGCAGCAAAAAAAAGAACAAGCGCGCGAACGAGTCGGCTTTTCGGCGGCAAAATGTTGCATAAATCACTGCAACTCAATCGGATCGGATGGAGGGTGGGTCTCCCCGCCCTGTCGCCCCGTTTCACCGCCTTCCGTTTTGACATAACTTTCGATGTACACAGAACCCCTTCTGCGCAGACACCACCACCGCCGAGCCAGAGCGTGATCATTAGAGCGCGAGACACGTTCACACGAGGCGCTCGTCATAAAGGCAGGCGCAGACGTCGTTTCGGGCGAGGTTTCGAATTTTATTTCCGTTTTTTGGAGCCCTTTTTTGGGCTCGGGCGAACACATCATGATCGTGATCGCAAGCAGCTGCAACAGCTCGTAACACTTTCGGTTTTCTGTTTTTCTGGGCAAGCGATCTCGGCTGCCGGTAGCCACATTCGGTGGCCATTCGTCGATAAAAAGGAAGACAAAACGTCGGTTCATGTTCCGGCAACCGCGGGTTCAACATAAGCATGCGTTGTTACCTCACCGTTCAGTGCCGTGATCGTTTTGCGGACCGATCGGGCCAGTACGCACGGTTAACGACTTGATTTGGTTAATTTTACGATTTTCCCCTCGCCGTGTGTTTTTTTTTGGGGCGCAAGTTGGAGGGGAAAACGGTGCGAATGTATAAACATCCAATTAAAAGGAAAGGAAGACAGAAAAAACGGGAAGAGGAATGATGGTGTATAAACATAAAGCATAAAGTGGCGCGTAAGTTTTTGCGAAAGCGCACCAAAAAAAAGGAAAGAAAACATCCTATTATCATTTGCAACAAACAAATAGAATGCTCTCGCACCTTTTCAAGCAGAACTTGGTACTTAACATATTTAAGAACTCTGCGGGAGAGAGAGAGCCTTTTACTTACTCACGTCAAGTGGTTAATACCTTTTGCGCTCGCCCAGCCTCGGCCAAGCCGCTAACGAGCCCCCAGGGCAGCCGCCATCACCAGCAACGATCGTTTACAATGCAAAATGGCCCGGCGTGGAGTTGGATGGCCGGACGGACGGACGGACGCGGTTTAACGGTTGAAATAAAAAGTGTTTGACGTGGCAAGTGCCTCCTCGCACCTTGCGCGGATCATGCTCCTCCTCGCCGCCAAATGGCAATCAATTCCGAGCGAGCGCCAAAGAGCGCGACGAGCGGGGACCGCGTCCAACGCGACGCGACGATGGCGACGAGTGAGTTAATTAGCTGGTTGGCTGCTGCTGCTGCTGGAATCGCATTTCCTTTTTAAATGGCCAGCGTCTTGTCTCCTCCGGCCTTGGGAATTGTAGAAATGCGCGAATCGTGCGAGAGAGGCGAGACTCTTGAGGGCACGTGGAGCGGAGGAAAGTTATAAAGAAAATCTCCCAGCAACTGGCACGTTGCTACTCGCTGGATCTGGAGCTGGAGCTGAAGCTGAAGCTGAGACGATTGGCAATGTTTTGTGGGCACGGTGTGCTCGGTGTTGTCGCTTATGCTGTGGGCCATTATGGAGTGGTTTATATCAACTCCCGGTCCCCACCAACAACCACGGAGAGATGCTGTTACTTACTCGTCCGCGCGTCTCGTTACCTCGAGCAGTCTCGATACCCATTAGCGCGAGCCCCGGTTGGTGGTGGGAGGAAAGGGGTGGAATCCGTTTATGGAACTGAAACCAACCACTCCCCGGGTTCAGAACCCGTCTTGGCGTATCATTCACACCGACGGAGACGGAGGCGATGATGGCCGTCGTGGTGCATTTCCCAAACGTCAAGATTTACATCTCTCGCTGTAGTGGCAGGCACGGGTGGGAGGCGAAAGAGTGAGCAGCTGATGCTTAAGGCGCGTTCCGGTTGAGATCGAGTTCTTTTTTCCAAAAAGGAAAAACCAACCAGTGCTCCCTCTCCCACCATTCATTCAACGCTATCGCTTGCCACTTGCCATTTAAATCATTTCCTTGGAGCAAGCGTCGTGCTCTCTCTCTCTCTTTCTGCGGCGGCAGCTTCGGTGACGGAACCACCGGGAAGGAAAGAAGGAAAAACATTTCATTTTCCTGCCGCTAAAAACAAAACACAAAAAAAAAACCACACGAGAAGTGGCCACAGCTTCACAGAGCATCTTAAAGGGGGAACGGGACCCCTTTCGGCGCACTCTCAGTCTCGGGAGGAGTTGAAAAATCTGTTTTTCAACACTTTTTTTTGAGGTTATGTCGTCGTTACTCGTCGTGACGTTGAGGTCTCGTTTTGCGGCCTGCAACAAAGTAGTCGGTGAGCCGGAAAAAAGGCACTTGGTTAAGCTCTTCCTTAAGAGCCTTTTTCTTTTCCATTTCCACCGATCAACGAGGGTGTTGCATCACTCAACGATTGTCCTCCGGGCACTCCGCGACACCTGCGCGTACCTCGCTCAGATTCGATTTGGAGCCTCGGAGCCTTAATGACTTTACATCGTACAGTGGCTCGAGAGTCTATTGAAAGATGCAAATGTTATTGTGAGGTAGCACAATCCTTATGGCCACCGATCATCCACCGCATCATCATCATCATCCCGGATGATGATCGGCAGGAATCATAACTGCGGGAATAAATAAAATATTACACGAAACCGGAATGTCGGGGAACGATTTTAATTAAATTATTTATACCCAATCAACTGACAGCTGTCAGGGCGCTGGATGGCGCGGCTCGTCGCCTGTGAGTGATGGCCTCCAGGAGCAGCAGCAGCAGGAGCAGTAGTAGTAGTGCTCCCGTTTGCTCCCCATCCTGCCATTGATGTTTATTTTCATGATAAATTTGAGAAGTTTTCGCATTTCCATTGGCATTGGCCATCGGGTCCACCATGGCGCCACGGGGTGTCCATTTCGGGTTTTTGTTTTTCGCCAACCACCAAACCAACCAAACCAATGATGGGACAGAGAGGGAGACAGTGAAGTGTTCGATTTCCAATTTTCCCGGATGCTGCTGCCGTCGGGGGGGAACGGGAAGAATTATTAAATTTTCCAATAATCAAACAACAAACGAACTGAAACGAGTTACCCCGGGCGGAGAAGGTCCGCTCTGTTGGCCGGTGGCCGCCGAAAACCTTCTGGCCACCGTGACCATTTCCTTTTGTCTCTTTCGCGGCGGTGGGTATGTAATTTCGGAACCAGACTCCCGCCCTTCTACTCCGGGCTCTTGGGTCACCGGAAAAGGGATCCGTTTTCCCAACCGAACCGCCGGAATCGAAACCAGATCCGAGCACCGCGGCGCCATTTGGAATATTGTGCAAAAATCGTGATTGTTGTGTGTTAATTTTTGAATCAATTTTCGTGAAAGATAAATTGATTACTCACCCCCTGCCACCCCATTCAGATCACGTACCACCACAGTGGTGACCGAGAGCTCAATCTGTTTGTTTCCCTCCACATTATCCATGGAGGTGGAGACGGAGGGCTCATCCTGCCATTCTGTGGCCTCTTGAACCGAACAGAAGCGGCAAGTCGGTGCGCGGAATAAAGTTTTAAAAAATATTGCACCCGGAAATGTAACATATTGGTCAGCTTCGATCGCTGGTTGTTACGCACTTGGCTGCACCTCGGATCAGTTGCCATGGAGGTACAAAAAATGTGGCGTATTGTTTCACCCGAAACGAAGCATTATTTTCACGTCGATTTTCCTGGCGCTCTCTCTCTCTCCCTCTCTGCGTCCTTTCTTTAATTTGTTTTGCCCGCTGGCGTGTGCAACTGACTGCAAGCTCTGGAACACTCTTCTGGAACTGCAAATTGTTATTACAGCCGGATTGTAATTTTTGATAAATTGAACAATGCATTAATTGTGCATCGCTCGCTCTCTGTGTCTCTCTGTGTCTCCCTTTCCGCTCACTTTCATGTTTGATTGATGTGCCTCGGATACAGTAGCTGGACTGGAGGATCGGTCTGGAGGATGATGCACGGTTGATGAGGCAACTGAATGGTTCACTGAGTAGCCAGCGCCAGTAGCGCGCACGGGGTAGCATTTTTCATTTGATTTCCCATTTTCCACTTGCCGCCCACACGATCTCTCGCGTCTGTTAACCCGGGAGACAGGTAGACAGGTGGGCGCATCATCGCGCACATGTTTAATCAGAGCGAGCATTTTACGAATTTATGCTACACAGTTTTTTTATCCATATCATAATCCCACCCCCCTTCATTAGTTGGTGCTGCCACTGCTTATCTGCGAGCTGCCATTCTCGGTCGATTGGTTGCCACGAATTCATACACAAGCACACACATGGGCATCATTTTACATTCCAGATGAACCACCGGTCATGTTTTACAAAATACTGATCGAAAATGACAAAAAAAAGCTGGCGGCGGTGGCGACGGCGGCACCGTTTCTACACCATTTAACATAGGAAATCGATTTTTCCAGCAATTTACGTGCCCACCAGCGAACTCTCTCGATCGAAACATAAGCTCATCTCAGTTCAAATCAAACACCGCTGGTTTAGGATGAAGCTTTCAGGTGGGGGAGTGTTTTTGATAATTAAATGAATTTATCAAACCGTGAGGCGAGAGAGAAGCACCCGGGATCGAAGCGAGAGGAATGTGATGACGGCGGCGGTGGAATGTGTGTGTCCACGTCGTGTGGGTGTCGATGAAGGTGTCAAGCCATTCCATTTGTCAACCAACGTGTCGAAATGTGTAATCAGGAAACGGCCACGGACCGGCCGGAGCCGGCATTCCAACCCATATCGTCATCTCTCGTCCCGTCCCCTCACGTCACTCTAGCCGCGTTCCTTTATCGCGCTTCGCTCGATGGCGTTAAAGGTTGTGTCTTAGCTTAAGCCGCACCTCTCTCTCTCCTTCACTCTCCTGTCTCTACAGCTCCTCTGGTCCGTCATTAAAACCTCCGGTGATAAAGGCGAGACCCCTAATGGGTCAATTTTTCAATCTGCTACACCAACAAGCAAACAATTTACTCAACCTGCGTCCGAGTCGCCCGGGATCAAAGGAGGCAGAGCACACGCAGCACACAGAGGAAGCCGTCCCGAAAAAAAAGAAAAAAAAGGTTCGGGGACCTGCGCGATTTGGGACCTTCCCTTGTTAGCTTATCGTTGAGACCATTAGCAGGGTCCAGAGCAGGAGAAGCGACGAGACGCCTCCTCTTCCTGAGGCGCCTTGGCGAAGGTGATGGCCATGCGGCCGTTGTTAGCAAACATCTGTGTGATCGTGTGTGGTGTGCGGTGTATGCGTGAGAGGCTGCGCTGGAGGTCCCAATAATTGAAACATTCGATCGATCCCACCCATAAAGTGGGACCGCACTGGAGGAGTCTCCGTCGAGCTCGGATCGGTCTCGGTTCCGGAGGAGAGAACCTTATCGGGAAAAGCCGGAGAGAGAGAACTGTCATTCCCGTAGGCCTGCGAGTGGCGTCAATTCCAATAAATTCCATTCACCAAAACAAATCACCTCCAAGGATCGGTTATCAATCCCTCTTCCTCTGCCTCGAGACCTCCCACCTTGATGTGATTGCTTCGGGTCCGCGGGTTGCTCTTCCCGGCCGGTGGTGTTGACGGGCACAGGAATGCCGCACTTGCCGGGATTGAAAAATGGACACCATCAGTCTTTAGAACCGCACCGCGTGACGATCTACAGTCGGACAAGTGGCCATGGCCCCCCGGGAGGAAACGAAACCACTTGTCGGCCGTCGGTGAACTGCTCGCGAGAATGATCTCGCTCCGTGAAAAAAAAAAACCCATAGAACGAACAGTTCTGATGCTCGCTCGTTTCCGGTGTTGTTTTGCATGATGATCCTTTCGGCTGCTCCTGCTTCAGGTTTCGCTCCCTTGTCCGTGTCCCTCTACCTCCCTTGGATCGTATCTTTCACTTCGATCAAGCTCAGCAAGGGCCTGATTTCCCTTTTCACGCCAATTGTGGACCGAAGGGCCGGAGGAAGGTTTGTTTTCAAGTGTTTCCACGCGGGCTGGGCCACGGGATTGGCAAATTTATGATACCTGACCTCTCCTTCCTCCCCCCCCCCCCCCGCGGGCCCGGGATAGGCTCAGGCCGAGAGTGACACATTCGGCGCAAAGTGTGAGGTTAGATTTCCGGCCATCCATCTCGCAATCTAAGGGAATCGCAAAAGGGAACAAAGGGGGACATAAGGGAGGAAGGAGCTGCCAGGCGGAGATGGAGGGATGTGATTCACACGGATCGTTCGCAACGTTCCCGGGGCCGTTTGTTAGGCCGTAGCTGTCCTACTTCTCCTCCTCCTTCTAGCACGGAAATGGAATTGTGGTTCAAGCTTCTTTTGTGTTTTTCATCGGTTTTTTTGTGGTTCGATTCGGTTTTGGAATTTTCGAGAAAAGCAAAACAAAAAAAAAAGCAAAAAAAAACCTCCGTTCCGGAACACCGTCACCGCCGACGTGGATCTCGTCGAGACTCACCGGGGGAAAAAAGGTGAAAGGAATCGCATCAAGAATCGCATCCTCGGTCCTAGCACCGAGACACACAGACACAGGCACACCCGGACAGGACGATTACTGAAATTAACCCGTTCGTGGTGGTGCTCTGGCGCTGCTATCGTTCCCTAGTTGCCGGCCAATCGGCTATAACCGATTCGATGCCACCAATTCTCCGAAAGACTCCGCAAAGTGGAAGCCATTTAAATTATTAACTGCCTGTCATCAGCAGGACGATCGGACGACCAACGCGACGACCGAGCAGAACCCCGGATGCCGGAACCCTTTCTACGATTGCCTCCGCATTGAAGAGTTGGAGACCACTTGTTTCAAAGGATGGACCGGGAGGCGGCGGATGGATCGGTTCCATTTCCTAGCATTTTGCATCGCCCCCCCAGGAGCCGGAGACCGCAGCTCGAAAGACCAAGTCGCCTGCCGGTCGGTTCCGGTCGTTTCGTTCCGTGGAGTCGTTTGTTGGAATTGGATTGGCCCCGTGCTTCTCACGGCGTCCTGCGTCCTGTATGTGTCGCGCGCCGATGTGGCCAATGGTGCAGCCACGGATGGACAAATCGAACTATTTTCCTAGATTTAATTAATTAAAATTGGAATTGGATTGGCCGAAACCCTCGGTGGGCCACACTCGACGCAGAGAGAGAGAGGGAGAGGCAGAGAGAGCCCCCCTCGGAAGCAATCACACTCGAGCTCCGAGTGTTCTGCCGCTCTCTCTGTCTCTGTGGTAATGGCGATGATTTTTATTTTCATTTCTTTACGATCCTGTGGCCACCGAGAACCGCCCCCCCACCCCACTTTTCCCCTCTCCTGCGGCTCTTGAAACCTATTTGGCGATTTGGTGCCGATGGATGATGATGTGGAGGCCATGAGCTGGAATAGAGAACCACTCCACTTCAGAAGCTTCGATCCGGAAATACACA
>NC_064877.1:76483146-76485646 GCF_943734665.1 Anopheles aquasalis
CCTACTTGGGTAAAAATTAAAAAAAAAACCTCGAATTCATTACTCTAATTTAAAACCAGAAGCGTCGTTGATCCCTCTCTAGCAGCATTCCAACAACAGTAACCAACGATCAGAGTTGTGCCTTCCAACCTCAAATGTCGCCCGTCGGTGGCACGAGATATAAACAGCTAGATTAATGTTACATAAAACTGTAACAAATCAACAACACACATATCCACAAAAGCAACACCGGATCCCATGTTTAATGTCCGTAAGTAATCTTAAGTACACAGCACAGCGCGTCCCACCTACGTACAGCTCATCACATCGGCTATCATTCCCATGCCATCGCAGCTGCTGAGAGGCTCTCGCGCGCTCGCTAATGAAACACGAACCACCGTGATCCATCCTGATGAAAAGTGTCCCCTACACCACCGATCACAGCAACCGTGATGGTGTCAGGCCGGACTAAATGAATCTGATGGATGGCAATGTTAACAGCGGCCCAAGAGGAATCCACCGTTCCCCCGGAAAAGAGGAAGAGAGAAAGTGGCCTCCCCTCCCGGTGACCATTCATCTACTAGTTCTCTTCACTTTTTCGGGAACGGCCGCGACGGTGAATGACGATGAAAGAAACCATAAACCCAATCAAAGCCAACCGGCGTGCGTTCCGTCCGCTGGACGTCAAACAAACGCGCGAAGCACGCCCCAAAATACACACCTCTTCCCGCGCTGCTCTCTGGTGATGTGATGTGTCCAGAGATTTCTGACGAAAGGCTCTCGCAGCCTTCCCCCCGCTGGCCACCGATTAACGCAATTAAACCGAGCAACACTTTCATCCGGTGCATTTTATGTTTCATCAATTTAATTATGCGGTTTGTTGTGTTGCTGCTGCTGTCCCAGAGCTGCCGTACTGCGTGGTACCACAGAGCTACGCTGTCACCCTCCCTACCGGTGAAAGAGGCTGACCAAACATTGAGCGCGACCGGGCGCTAAGCATAAACCAAACATACCAGCATACCAGCGCGCCAGCCAGCCAGCCAGCCAGCCAGAGGGAGAGAAAGTGAGCACGGGGTGCTGATGGTGGACAACATCTTAATCAGAAAAACAGCAACACCAACAGCAACAACAAAAACAACAACACGGTGTTGTGTGCTGTTGTGGTCACTCCATTTCGTGTCCAGCTCCCATGTTCCAATTTGTCCCCGGCAATCCTGAACTGCATGCTCGGGACCCCGGACCTGGGAATCGTCATCCGCTCTGTGTGCCACTGCACTTTCCTGCACACGGCTTAACGACCGTGCGGACCGGAAACCGACCGAGTTTGCCTTGTTTTGGATCGGCTGTTAAGTTGTGGAAATTTCTCTCTCTCACTCTCCCTGATCAGACCCCGCAGATCGAAGGGGTCCGGCTCGGTGCCTAATTTTCGGGGCCCGCCCTTCCGCCCTGCGAGACCCGGAGGGACCCTTCTTTTCGAGCGGTCTTATCTAACATCTCGTTCGCTCCGATCCGCTCCGCTCCGCTCCGAAATATCCCGAAAGCCATTAATTGCTGATACCTTTATCTATGACATATGGCGGCGATAGTTTGGCCGCACTGTGGTCCCTTGTTTAGAGGGAGAGACATAGAGGGAGAAACCAGGACGGAAGGGATGGCCGTTTTCGGGGCGTTACGTTACGAGGGCTGGCAGGCTGGCAGGCTGGCAGCTGATTTTTTTTAATTTTCCCCGCAGTTGTTACTCAAGTGGCTCTGTGGTGGACCCCATAAAAGCCCCGTTTCGGCGTGCTGCACCACGGTAATAAACATGCACCACCACCACCATTCTGTGGTCCAGGGGTGAGAGAGGAAGGTAGCCCTTTCTCCGCGTCCAGTACAGTTGATCCCGTCGGCCGATCCTCGATGCGCATCGATTGACTGGCAGTGAGCGCGCGCATTCGAAGCTCAACCCTCGAATGAGCTCGCGGAAGTATCTGAAGTGACCTACAGACCCTCCTCGGTGTGGTTCCTGTGGTTTGCCGCTTGCGAAACGTGCGGACATCATAAATTTGGAACTTTGTAGCAACCGGCTAACCGATGCTGACTAATAGCTGCTCCTGCTCCTGCTGCTGCTAAGCACTCATCACCGCGCCGCGTCGCGTCCTCAGAAGCTGGTGGTCGAATTGAAAAATTAATTCAAAAATATTGCAACAAAACGGAAGCGAAGGGGGCGCGGGGCGTCGTGGTGAGGGATTAATTTTTAAACACCTTCTGTTGGTTGCCACCAGCTAGGGGGCGCCACCACCAGCGAGTTAAGCTGCTGCTCTCGTTAGAGGGAGTTCCATAAATATGGCATACATCTTCATTACCTCCGGCCGGCCGGCTGGCCCGTCACTTCAACGTCACGATTTTTCATCCACCTCCCGGCCGATGGTGGGAAGCGAAGGTGGAATAGATAAAGCCGCGTGTGAGCTCGCTGAAACGCGGGCGCAAGCGCGCGCGTGCGCGCGCCAGTTCCAGCTGTCTGACCAAAAACCCAGCCACG
>NC_064877.1:76490646-76508146 GCF_943734665.1 Anopheles aquasalis
AAAAACGAAAAACAAAAGATAAACTAAACCGAATCGGTCGCGACAGTAAAACAAACCTCCGGCCACCACCACTACCGGCCCATTCCAAAGCAGTGACTTTGTTTGGTTTTGTGCGCCGAAAACATTGTGTCGACGGCCCTGTCTGGGGACAGAAGCGCTGAGCAGAGCAGAGGACAAGGCAAGGCAAGGCGAGAAAGAAATAACAAACCAAGTGAGGCGACATAACCGAGCTTTCAAGTACGCAAACGGTGCTGCTGCTGCTGCTGCTGGCGCTGGTGGTCACACACATGGTCTTGGAGGAGAAACCCCGAAAAGCGCATACACGGCGCGCGCCCGTCCACCCGAGATCATTGATGGAACGCGGAACGCGAGAAGAAGATGAACACGGCGAGTGTGAGGCGACTCGCGGGCGCAGTCGTCGCGAAGATGACGGAGAAAAGCCCGAAAACAACAAAAAAATGAGATGTAAAACACATCTTGATTTCTGCGCGCCCTTCGGCACCCTTCTCGCCGGCGCAGTGCATCGTCGTCGTCTTCTTAGCCGGTTCCGATCACGCGAAGGCAGCAGCAGCAACCCGGCAGCAAGTACACTTCGAAAATACGCCCGTCGTAGGCCTTCGACGCTCTCTTTTCTACACCTCTTCATTCTCTCTGCCTCTCTCTCTCTCTCTCTCTCTGTCGCTCAATTTGTTTCCATTCTATGGCCTCGGATCTCGGTCTTCCGGAGGCTGGTGGAGCTTTCTCACCCGCCCCAAAAACGGCCCCAAGCCGCAAGACTTGCTCGGACTTGCTTGCTGTGTCTTGGAGGCCTCTCGGAGGGAGACTAACGTTCTGGTGGTGGTTTCCTATCTTTTCATCTCATCCGTCGCTGCAAGAGACAAGACCTACCAGGATCTTGGACCGTACACCGAACCGGTGTGGTGGAGAAACCGTAACTAACCCAAATCCCGTGAAAGTTTTCCTACCGGGAACGAACCGGGCCGTCTTCCCCGGTCCACTCCGTCGTGTCCACCATGATTTCGGTTAGTTCGGTAACCGATCGGTGCGACGATCCGTGCGCTTCTCTCCTGGAGGCAGCAAACGAAGGGTGCCGGCAGTAACACGCGCACGCCACCAAGCGCTCCTCGGTCTCAGGCCGCTGTTGTGGCCCTTTTGGGGCTGGCTTATCGCGCTTTGGTTCGCTTCGTCGCTTCGGGTTTTGCGGTGTTTCATCGCGATAAAGGCTCGCACTGACGAACGACGAGCCACGTCGGTTCGGATTGTGGGAGGCTGATGCCGATGGTGCTGCCGCTCCTCGCACGAGATAGAACGGAGAGTAATGGCTTGTTCGCCTCAAACTCCTTCCTAGTACCCCCGTCTACCGACTATTACTCGACTAATTCCCTGGTCCCACAGGATTTCCAAAGTTGTTGGTAGAAGGGGGGAAGAAAGGGAGCGGACTTGACCGATTGGGTCTTGGGGAAAGTGTATCAGGTGTCTGGCATCTTCCGTGTGCGTTTACGTACAAGTTTTGGGGGCAAACATTAGATTACAAAACTTGCCCGTTTGTTATAGCTGAGGCGTGATTTTCGGGGGAGCAGGGGGGGGGGGATGCAGATGAGGAGTTTATGACTCCTCAACTTTGTGGGATTTTCTAAAGTTTCCCGCCAAAACTGAGATGCAGATTTTATCCACCCAACAAACCACACACCACTAGCTTGTCGAGAAAGCTGGGTCTAGAACACAGCCCGTGACCCTGAGACAACTCGGTACAGACTGAACCAATCATCCGGAACGGAACTTTCAATCATCCATCACTCAACACTCCAGACGCTTCGTCGCAGCCCCGGGGCCAGTCACATTGACAGCTGCTTCATTTGTATTCCTGCAAGTCCCTGCAAAAGTAGGCATTGTATTCGTCTTAGTTACAATCTAAAAACAGAACGAAAAAAATCCCTGCAACTGCGATGACGTTCACCTACGACAGCCAGCTGCAGTTGGTTCTCTAGAAGCACCCTCGGACTAGCTTCTCTGACTAGCCGATGATCGTAATGCGCGTAACAACAACAACAACAAGTCATACAACTCCTTCTCCTTCACCTTCCTCAGCCTCGCTGTCGCTTGAGCACTGTGGTTCGTTGGCGTTTCATTTCTTCTTTCCCAGCATCAATAATCCTCCCGCTCCAGCGAGCGGGTTGCGGGTTCCCGAGGTCAAGACAACCGGCCGCCGGAACGGTATGCTAACGCCAAGCCACT
Source organism: Anopheles aquasalis (assembly GCF_943734665.1). Lineage (NCBI taxonomy): Eukaryota > Metazoa > Arthropoda > Insecta > Diptera > Culicidae > Anopheles > Anopheles aquasalis. The sequence goes on from NC_064877.1 coordinate 76,492,882, forward strand.
AGGAGCACGAAACCGGCCCCGTGGCCATGAGGTGAGAGGAGATGAGATGAAATGAAGGAACAGAAAACAAGACCAAGAAGGAGACAGAGATGAATGGAGAGAGCGAGAGAGAGAGCGTGAAGCGAGAAAGGGAAGGGAAGCGTGCGCGATCGAACGCTTTCCGGTTTCGTGTGGATGATGCTGATGATGGGGAGTCCGCGCAAGGTTGGGGTGGACCATTCAATTTGGTTTGGCTACATACATACGCGCACACACATGCACACGTACAGTGACCGCGGCGCGCGCGAGCTGACCGATTGGGTTCGGTTCGCGCGCGCAACGAGGATTAACTGGAGGAACTTGGAAGGATGGAAAGGAAGGAAGGCCGCAGGTGAACCAACCAGCAGGCAATGGTGGTAACCCATGGCAACCCACAACACGCTCAGCGACGACGTCTTCTCGACGGACCACGGACCGCGAAGTGAGCAATAAATCTTGGCATCAATGAGAAGAGTGAGTGAGGGAGAGAGCCAACGAACGATGATGATGATGCGATGGTGATGATGTGTGTTGGGATCACTGTTCCACACACATGCATCCCTTAAAAGGGTCTCCCCCCCAGTCCGCGACGATCTTCTGCCGACCAAGCGAATGATGATGATGATGATGATGGAAGATGACGTTCCTCCACCGCATCCGCAAATGGGTTGTGGCGTGCGCGAGCGCGCTCGAGCCCCAAAAGTTTGAGAAGTTTAATGGGATATGAAAATGGATCTTAACTCTCTGCCTCTCTCTCTCCCGCCCAGAAGCCGGACGTCAAATCCGGATCCAACGAACAGGGCCATCCGTTTCCGGACCACAATGGATCGGCCACAGTCCACCAGGTCGTCGTCATGGTGTTGGTGGTGGTGGTGGTCAGAATTTATTGTGTTCCAGCAATCAATTATTGAAGCCCAAACGTGATTAGATGCGATAAAACAAATCCCGATTCCAAAGCGTTAGCTCGCCGGACGTGACGTCGACGATCCTCGCACCAAGTACAAGAAACTTTGTTCCCGGCCCGGTGCTGGGAACACCAAACAACATTTTTCGTGTGGCCAAGTGACACTCCCCTCCAAACACGTTGGGGCTTCGAAGGAAAGCGATTTCCTTGCACACTTTTCTTCCTCCACCCCGCTCCGATACGGACACACCGCATCGAAGAACCGAAAACTGATCCTAATTTATTGAAAATTAGATTTCGGACACCGAGCACCGGAGCAGAGAGACCGAGAAGGACCGACACGGTCCGAGGAGTGATCTCGGTGGCACGAGAACACCGCGCGGTTGGGTCGTGGAGGCAACAGACCGGAAATGGATTTTCTCGTACGCTTCGGAATGCTTTTGCACTTCTTTCCCCTCCAGCTGCTAGTAATTTGCATCTCTGGGTCTGGGCGCGCGAAGATGGAGAACGAACGGCACACCGATCGAGTGGAAAGTTGCAAACCAACCACCACCTGACCCTCCCCTTTAGGAGGAACTGGAATACTTTTATCTGATTTGACCACTAGCCAAGGGAGGTGTAAGCGGGCAGCAGCTGGAGCTGGAGACACCGAGGTAGATGCACTTTTACAGCGTTCCACAGTTCCACGCGTTCGATGATGCACCAAACGTGAACGTTCAGGAGGAAAAGAAAGCAGCAGAGAAGCAGTTGGAGTGGCCAAAACTAATCTAAAATTTGGACCCCGGCGTAGAGCGTGCTTGCTCTCTGAGCGGCGGCATCCTTTCTCCCATTTTTTTTTTGTTATTCTGTTCGTTTGGGTTTCGCGTGAATTGTGGTTTTGCATAAATTCGCCTGCCGTACGATTTTGCTTGAGAATCCGAAATCGGTGGAGGAGAAGGTTCGTGAAGTGTGAACGGCGGGGCTTTGAAAGTAATAAAACGGATCATGGCATGCGACCATCATGTCGCGGGGGCCGTGCCGGCCAGCCAGGCGACCTTTTTCTGCATAAAATTAAATCCCGAAATCCCACCGGAGCTCCCTCTACGCCGCGCCGCCAAAAACATGGCTTTAACTCACATAATTTGACGTTAATATAAGCCCGAGCGGCATCGACGCTTGGAAGCCTTCCGCGCGGAAGGAAGGTTCCCGTTGGTGGGAGGACCTCCCAGCGACACAACCCGCGGATTGGTCCGCGAACTTCCGAGAACTAGGCACAAACCGCACGACCTATTAACTACTTTTCATCAATCCGACCGGCGGGCAGGCAGGTAACTGGCACGCGAATTCGGAGGGACCACAATGGTCCATGCTGGACGGGAGGACCGTTTGCCAATTTCATCGGGATCTCTGGGGGAATCGTCTGGGTTTTCTGACGATCGGTGCCGTTACCGGAGAGGATCGTAAAAAAATGATAGATTGAGATGGTTTTCGGTTCTTGGTTTTTCGGTCTCCATCTTTTTTTGAGTGCTGGCCGTACGGAGGTAACCATAGCAACCAGGCGTTCGTTCCTTTTCGGCAGGCAAACGAAGGTTTTCAAGAGAATTATGGGACCCCTGGATGATGATGATCGCTTCGCTTTCTCTCCCCTTCTCGGACGCTCTATATCCTTTCGTCTCTGGCCATCGACAAGGGGTCTGGGCCACACACATGCTCCGAAGGTGTACAGAAAAAGGGGTTCTCCTTCCTCCTCGGAATAGGACAATTTGATTTGTGATCGCGAGATGACCCGTGGCCGTTTTTTCTTTTTCAAAGAGAAGGGATCAATCGGTCCGATCCGTCTGATCAGTCGAGATCAGGTAAAAACTTCCGTCACAATCCCACGACGACCCCAAAAGATATGGATGGCCATATAGTTCGATCGTTTGGTGGCGTCGGACCTTATGGCCACGGTCTGTCATCACACAAACGCCAGGCCCAGGGCAGGGGTCGCGGAATTTGTCAAGAACAGAAACAAAGTAATAAACTCGTACACACAGACCCAGAGCACTCCTGAGGTCCGCCGGCTGGCTATTTATGGTCCTGAGGCTCTCTGGCGTCTTCCGCGCGGTGGACTTTAATTTCTGTTTCTGACTGACGCCCTCTGTTCCCGCACGGTTCCTGCGGATGTTTCCTTTCGATCCCCGATTGCCCGGTGCTGCTTTAATATGTTTTATTCTTAATTTCGTTAGCTGGCCTCCTTCTCCCCAAAACTCTCTTCCTTTCTTTCTCTCTTGCGCTGCGCCACTTTATCTGCCATTTTCTGGCCCCGAGAACACGGACAGCGACGCTTCGCGACTCGCGCTCTGGAGTGCCGGTGCCCGCGGAGCCGCAGCCGCCAGAGAAAAAATGTTCTTCGTTTATCTTTATCGTCTCGGACGGCTTTTTGTCCCGCTTCGTTCTCTTCCGTTCCGTTCCCCGGGCCATTCACCATGTTTTTCACCAAACGTACCCAACATACCACACACCACAGCTCCCCGGCCCGTCCCTTGCCTTTCCGGTTGACTATTGATAATATTTTTACAGCTCTTTTAGAATGCGCCGGGAGAGAGGTATCGGGGAGGGAAAGAAGAGGAACACTGGACGACGATGGATGGACGATGGGCGATTGTTGTAGTAAAAATTAAATTACGAGCAAACCGAGACAGAGAGAGAGAGCGAGAAAAAGAGATAGTTCCAAGCACCAGATGGGGTGGTGGTGGTGGAATGTGGTCTCCCCGCGATCAACTCCAGGGAGAATAGGATTGGACAGACCATGGCCACTGCGCCCGGTGGTGGGAACGCGCGATGCCAGAAAAAAACGCCGCTGCCCAGCCCAGAAAGTGATGGTTATGCGCGGCTCGCGGACGATCCGCTTCGTAAATCTCACGCTGGATGATACTAATGCCTCCCTCTTCTCCCTCCCATGAGCGACGAGATTTGCAAACGATGAACTAGACGTGGACGTGGACGTGGTATGCACAGCCGCGCGCGCTCAGCCTTTTGTTCTATTTTGACGTATATGCAAACGCGCGCACCACAAACAAACACAAAAAGAGGGGGCGGGGGGGGGGGGGGGGGGTTCTAACTTCCAAAAATAGTTTTCGAAGAAGAGGCACCCTTCAGGTACTGGTACCGAGGGAAGAGAGGACAGGGGTGCTAGGCCAAAAGTATGAAAACAAACCAGCGCAACAATCGTGAACAAAAGGGGACACAGAGGGGACGTGCGGCTCACGACAACAGACAGTTTTATTGTTTTGGCCATGGCCACGGTATGCTGGGCCGGTGAGCTCTCATGTTTATGCTGCTGCTGGTGCTGCTGGTGCTGCTGCGTTGGTCGTGGGCTCGTGATTCTTCTGCCAGGCCCTACAGATCACATGCTGGCTCACACATAACGCTAGAGGAGGAGGAGGAAGGAGAGTTCGCTAACCGGCATCCAAGGCCAGCCAGCCAGCAGCCAGCAGCCAGCCAGCACCAAATATGATCTATTGTTTATCTTCCAAAAAAAAGGGGGCAAGTGGGCAGTGGGCGAGAAAGTCATATTGCGGATGCACATTTTTTGTTGTGACGCTGCTGAGCCCCGAAACTTTATGGGGCTTTCAATTGCCAAAACACACGAGGGGCGAAAAGGGTGAAAGAATCCGGAAGATCCGGAGCTGTATATCACCTCCCCAGGAACTCGCTGTCTCTCTCTCTCTCTCCCGCTCTCTTGTCTGGCCACCTCATCAACACCAACGGATGAGCTTGAGCGAGTAAAAGGCCTCAGCCTCGGCCTCTACCTCTAATGTCTCCATCTCACCACCAGCTCCTCCATGGTTTCTCCCCTAGTTTATTGTTTGATTTTTGGACACTACAGTCCCGGGGCCGGGCCACCGACGTCGACCGTTGGACACTTTAACACTATTTCGGGATTCCGGGTTTTTGGTGGCTTGGTGGCCATCCCCCAACCAGATCTACTGTTACATTGTGTGCGCCATTGTGGCCATTTTTCGGGGCCGGTGGCATATTTCAACCGCACCGTGTCACGTGGCCACGGCTACGCCACGGAATGCCACGGAGAATGTGGTTCCAAGTGGAATAAATATGCAGCGAAACATTTCAATCGCCCTTCGCGATGGAACGGAACAAGATACCGTGTGGCCAACCTAGCGTACCGATAAAGAAAGAAGAGGATGATGATGAGGAGGATCAGAAGGAGAAGTAGCAACGGGAAGGGAGGGGCGAGCTAAAATGTAGATCCTGTGTAAAATTTCATGTCGACGTCATGTTATCCCCGGATGGCCGGGGATGGTGGTGGTGGCTTGGGGATAATTTTATCTAGACGGATCGCGCCTCGCACTTCGTGGAAAGGAATGCAGCAGGAAAAGAAGCGATCGAGGCGAGAGAAGAAGAGAGCAGACACTCTACGAACGGGAGGAGGAGGTTGGTGGGACGACTGACAAATGACGACCGCGACCGACACACCGCAGCCAGTGCTGCTTCTGCTGCTGCTGCTGCATCTTATCGACGGCCATCAACGGACGCAGGTGGTGGATGGTGGATGGCCACAACCATCACCTCCTTTAGGTGTGCATTTTATTAGACAAATAAAGATATGCAAAAACGCGGCCCAAAGTGGTAAAAAAGGGATGGAGAGGAATATTTGCTCCACTCACCACACTTCAGCCCGAGCCGTGACGTGACAAACTGTCGAGTGGAAGATAAATAGAAGAGAGACAGAGGAGGTAGAAAGAAAAAGAAAAGAGAACGATAAACGGCAGCCTCGTGAAGAGAGAAGAAAAAAAAGAAGGGTAAACGAAAATTGTAATAAAATGGCTCACACAACAGCAGCAGCACAGGCAAAAGTCAAAGGAAAAAGACAAAAGCAGCAACAACAAACAACAGAAGCGCATAAGATAACGTCGCGTTACAAGCGAACCGAACTAAAGACAAAGCATCAGAGCACCAGAGTCCCCAGCACAAGAGAAAGAAAGGGGTACGAAAAAAAACAACGAGATACAAAGAAGAGCAAAAAACACGAGCCCGTAAGGAAAACGACGACGACGACGAGAAAAACTCGTCGCGAACGCAACGCAGCGAACACAACAAACAAAACATGACACCCGAAGCGAGAAATTAAATTAATACACTATTTAATTAAAATTATAAATAGAAGCGCGAGGCGAAAGTGCGCTCGCCATGGGGATTAGGAGATTGAGTGAGCAGAAGCAGCAGCAGCACCAGATGGATAAGATGACTGGGACACACAATGGGACCGGAAGGAAAGGGGGCGAACGGGGGGCCACAAGGATGAAAAGCGATTGTGAGGCGTGAAAGAACAGGGAGCCGGGACCGGCACCGTGATCGAGCACCGTGACACCGGTCGGCCTTGCATCTTGCGGTTGCATAAAATTGTACCCACAGAGCATAACTTATGTGGCATCCCATCCGCAAACCCCAAGCGTTCGCCCCTTTCGCCTGATAATCCGTAATAATAAGTAGCGCGAACACCGAGCAACGCATCGTTGCTCGCGGTTTTTGGGCGAAAGTTTTTTTCGAGCCACAAGAGAGACGATCCCCACCATACACAGCGACTCACAGGGTGGCTTTTGTGTCGGTGTTTGGCTGTGATGCTGCGAGTGAGTTTTCCCGCACTAAGTGGAAAAATGTGCACAGCTACGGGAAAATAAAATCCAAATTCATGGAAGGAAAAAACTAAAATAAAACTACCACGCGAGATGGTAACGAGATTTACTCTTCTACGGTTGCTGCGATGACGACTCTGCTAGACGACAATGCTACTGACGACGACTACTGCTGCTGGTTAGGGTGATGAGCGTAGTCGTCACAGACCGGAGTGAGCTTTCGCTTTTGAGAATCGCGTGATGAGGGAATTGCCTCAAATGGAAGCGCCTCTAGAGCCGCTGAATGCTGAATGGTGGAAAGTTTATTAAAAAAAACCCGGGAGGGCGGGAACGCGAACGCGAAAAAGTGGTCCCAAGACCCTGGAGGGCCCTCTGGAGACTGAAGTCTGGAGTTGAAGCTGGTGATTGCAGATTTGGCAGAGACTCTCTGTGCCTCTGCGCCACTGACTACCATTACTTCTTAACCAACCACCACCAGCCCACCTACTACTGGCACTAATGGCGTGGTGTGGCGTGGTGTGGCGTGGTGAGAAGAGAAGCGCCCTATTCGTCCGGTCTCACACCGCCTGCTGCTGCTGCTGGTTGGCTCCCGGTCAGAACAGACACCCGGCATGGCTCGGAGTAATGGCAATAGCTCTCGCGGGCGAGCGCTCGCGCCAAAGTGGCGAGATTGTATGGCACAACAATGGAGAATCGTTAATCATTTTATAACCTCCTGCGAAAGAGGCAACAGAGACCAACTCGGGCCTGATCTCGCCTCGAGCGCGTCTCTTACGCGTCCGTATGCAGAGCCGAACCAGCAGCAGCAGCAGCAGCAGCAACGAAAAAACGAAGAAAAAACAATCGTGTGTGGGAGCACGCTCGTGTGGAGGGGGTGGTGGTGGCAACATATATAGCATAAAAGCCAGCACCGAATGGTCAGCTCCGGATCGACCCGGCGACCACCCGACGGACCGGCAGCAGTAACACATGTTTCGTATGTGAGGAAGGGGATGAAACCCCCCCGGACGGGGAGGGAGGGTGGTCTCTGGCGTCGGTCGGTCCTTCGTATGTGAGAAAGATTAGAAACAAATGAACCGCAGCAGCACAAATTTTTGCCCAATTGGACATTCGGTTGCAAGGGATGGAGGGGAGGAGGTGGCATAGCCGGGGTGGTGGTGATTTGAATGGATGATATGGTCTCGTGGCGCGGTTGAAGCATAAAAAAGAAGCTAGAACGTTCTAGGGGTCAGGCGAGGGGAGGCCTGGGCCCTGGAATACATAAACCTCCTTCTTCTCGAGTGGTAGCAACCCCGTGGCACCCTCGGGGGGGGGGGGGGAGTGAAGGTCTTTCTTTTGGCCCCCCTTGTTTCCAGTGAGGGTTTCGGTTTGGCAAATTGGCAACACTACACCACCGCCAGTTCGCTGGTTGTGACATTCCATTTTGGGGTGGTTTAGTGGTTTAGGGCCTAGTAGGCTGCGTCATGGATACTTGTTGCTAGCCAATGGTTGGTTGGATGGTTTCGCCCCTCAAGTTAACCTCAAAAATGTTATCTGGCTTTCTAATTCAAAGGAATTGCGGTATTATCGGACGTTTTTGGCCAATTAGAACGCACGATTTTGGTCATGAGTAGCTAAACGGCCCCGTTACAGGGCCAGGTGCACCGATATGCGATGAGCATTTTTTAGAAAGTAAAAGAAATAGTTTTGCAGGATGGTAATCATCATTTTATCAAAGAGCTGGTTGCCGATAGCTACACATTTTCATCTCTCATGCCATATGTGACCAGCATGGTAGTAAAGCCGGCGATACATGAAGCGTAAACTCAAGCGTAAATATAAAATTAATTTACACTTGAACATGTTTACATGACCGGGTTGAGATGCGTAATCCGAATTACACTGACCTTCTATCGACTTTTGTGAGAAAAATAGGATCTTTTTTCCGAAGAAAAAGATTAAAAACGCTAGTAATGATCACTCACTGTTAATGCAAACCACAAACAGGAAATATAGTGAGGCAAATCGGTTGCAAACAGCGCTTACGCTAGGATTTATGCTCCGTGGACCTATAATCTTTTTTACACCGTGTAAACGGCAAATGTAAACTTTTTGGCATTACATTCTGAGTTTATATGAGAGTTTACGCTTCGTGTATTCCGGCCTTAACACTTCCTGCATTATAAAGCAAACTAATAAATCACCAAATTTTCCACATTCTCTTAGGCTGCTTCCCAAAAGATTTGCTTGCGATGTGCAAATTTCCACGCATGGAATTCTCGGAAAGTTTCGTGCTTGCTGCCGCTGGAAGTTCTTCGAACGGAACGATCAGCGAGCCTCGCCCCTCCCTCAGCGATTTGTCCTAAAGTATCGTTGGCAGCCATCGCGGTGATTAGTGGCACACACGGCCTGCGACTCTGATTTGCTGTAATTGAAAAATGGTGGCCTGGAGGCTAATTGTTAATTGATAGCACACACAAAGCAACTGATAATGCGCCAATTATCGCCCGTCTGCCGGTAAGACAAAGAACCGAATCGCCATTGCATTGAAGAGAAATCAAAACAAGGTACATGAATCGGCCAATCACGATCTCAAACTGGCACATATGGCCACTGGCCATCGTTCACTACCTGTCCTACCGGAGCACGGCCACAATTACTGGCATTTATCGCTTCACAGTTTCACAAAAAAAAATAATGTAAAGAAAGAAATTTTGAACTTATCTTAGAAAGCACTTATTCAATCAAGGATCGCGCGCACATCAGTCAACATTAATTCGTGTGCATCACTTGCCCTCTCGCAGGCCATTTATCACACCGTGGAGTCACATTCTCTCTCCCGAACCGACCAATTGTTTGGTTCTGTGTTGCCTTCAAGCTTTGTCGCGAGTCCCTGTTAAAAGCCAACAGCCGTTCCATTATCAAGCGCCCCTCGAAGGGGGGAAAGGGATTTGCATCTCCACCCACGGTCTAATCTAATTTCCGTGAATCAATCAATTTTCAAAACCAGCAACCGTCGCATCATCTACGGTTAAGCAAATTTGCCTTCAGCAAAAAGGAACCGAAAAGACCCTCCCCTCGTTCTCTCTTTCGCCAAAAAAAGGCCCTGAAGAACGCACTGCACGCCTTTTCGCGCTTGTTTGCTGTTTCCCAAAAACTGTGTTTACCACAGTGTCAAATCACGATTATCACGGACTCCTGCCCTGCTCCCCCTTTTCTCCTTTTCTCTCACGCACCAAACCGACGGTGACAAAGCGACACCTCAAAGGCTCATACCGTATTGATGCCGATGGAGGGGGACAGATGGAGCGTAGCAGTAGCACCGATCGCGATTCATCAATCAATGAAGCGATAACAGGACGCTCACGCCCTCCCTTCAGAAAAAAGAAGAAGAAAAACTCCAAACTCATCTGCATCCTTCGGTCGAGATCTTCGGCGTTGTTTGTTCCTTTTGGAATCGAGGCAACAAAAAAATGATATTGGTGAAAGCGAGCCCGGAAGACCTGGGGCTGGGAGTGATGTAAGACATTTGGCTAAGCCAAGCTAAGAAGACAGTGATAGGCCTCCCTCCCCATTGGCGGTGCCTGAAAAAAGATGGATTTTGTTTGTTTTGTTTGAGGTTGGGTTATTAAAAAGCGGGAAAGAAGGGCTCGCAAGCAAGCAAGAAATGTGCATCGCCATTTTGTCATCAATATCAATCAATCAACGGCGATCGGGCGGACGGAGGGGCTGTGTGGTGTAACAGAGGGTCGGAGTGATAACATAAAATCGAAACATCCTGCCCCTGGCATCCTGCCCTTCACGATGCTGGTATTGAATTCAATTATATGACGCACACCCTCCCTCCCCCAAAGGGACAGAACCTCGGGGACATTAGTGTCACCATTCCGGATCTTCAATTACCATTCGGCCGTTGCTTCGGTGGCTGGATGTGAATTGAGCATGACTTGCGGACTTGTGCATCACGGATGGACCAACAATCGCGCTGTGATCATGCTCTGGCAATGGCAAAGGCAAAAAAATGTCCATCAAAAATCTCCGATCCAGTGCACGCTTTCTCCCATGCCCGAAGACAAAAAGCAGAGAGATCTGGTCACTTTTCACTCCAAAAATCCACCCAACAGCCCCGTGGTGCACGTTGACCTCCGTGAAACGAAGTGTCGAAACTCACACATCACTCGTATCACGTCACTGCCTCTCCCGTGGGCCTTTAACTGGGAGTGTGTGGGTTGAGTTGAGTATCGCGCCTTCGCCCCCTTGTCGTGCCCTCGGAACCTCGAGGGCGTCGGACGTCGAAGTCATTTGTTTGATTTAATTTGAGGATAAAATTCCGCAAAGATTGGCCGTTTGTCTGGACGCTCGCTCACGAACGAATGCTGCTCTTTGCGACGCTGGGGTCAGCATCCGGAAAGGTCTTTTGCGTCGCTCGCAGGGGCTTTGTTTTGATGTTACGTTTGCGCTCTTTGCGTCCTGACTGACTCCACTACGCTTTTGACTACATCTCCACTCCGGGGGCCTCTTAGACCTCGTAGACAAAAGCAAATGAAGCTTGGCGTGTATGTGCGCATACCTCACGCGTGAACTTTGCTGCCTTGTTCGAGCGATGATAAATTAACTGGAGGAAAACCCCTGAGCCTCCCCCTCTCGAAAAACGCAATTCACACAACCGCCAGCTCAATTGTTTGTGCTTCTCTCCCTGTCGCTCTGTCTATCGTTGAATAGGCTGAAGTCTTTTTGGAGAAGCGTGTGTTACTGCCGGCACACGCATGACGCTGACACTCTGGAGGCTGACTTCTATTCCACGTCCAACCAAACTACCCCATTGTTTATGAGGAAGCGGCACAAAATTGATGGTGCTGCCAGGCCATGATGACTGCCAGCGGCCACTATTTGTTGCCCGGCAGAAGGTGTGAGGATATTTCGCGCTCGGCACCAATGGCACGACGCAGCGTAACGGTGGTTCCCCTCTCCCCGAAAACTGTGCAACGGGATGCGCGATCCGTTGTTGCATATGGAGAACGAACGACAGAGAGAGAGCGCACGCGTGAGATTTGGTGTCTGACAACTCTATGAAAAATGGATTAGCTGGCAGCAGCACCAGCAGCAGCAGCAACCACCAGGAGCCTTCAGGAAGGCCGCCCCAAAAACTGGCATTGAAAGAGACAGACAGAGAGAGAGAGAGAGAGATCTTGATCCCCCCGAGGGCTAGAGATCGTTCTTCGATCTGGCCAATTGTTGAGGACAGTGGGATCAGGCATGTCGGTTGTTTGGACAAATCTTTCATGAAACGTCAAAATCGCAGTAGTAGGCGAGTCATTTCATAGCCAACTGTCACCGAAAAGTGTCACTTAGAAAGGGTCAAAAATAGTTCTCTCTCAACTCTTCCAAAAAAAGCTCAATATTCTGATGCAACGTCCTTCGCCGATTGGCACAAAGGCAAAGAAAAAACATAAAACCAGACAAGCAGCCGGTCAGACGAGGCCAATCACGATCCAACTGCCGGCACATCTCTATACCACCAGCCAGGTAATTTATGCTTCCCATGTTTTTTTTCTCCTTCTGCTGCTGCTTTCTTCCTTCTGGGCCAGCCATCAGAGCCTACGAGACGATCGATCACCCTCATCGCGTTCCGGGCCATTTCGTGATCCATCCAGATCCATCCATAGATCCGAAACAACAACAAAGAGGCTGCTGCGAACCGGCGTTCGCAGGATCGAACGAGAAACGAAGATTCATCTCGCGCGCGCCTATGGGGTCCTAGGGTGGCCCGGCAATGGAAATGAATTAATCATTCGTCCCCGGGATCACGAGGGACGGCGGCGGTGGGACAACCAGGCGCGCGAACGAACGAGCGCGCACGCGGCCGATGTCGGTTCATCATCTCTGGGGGGGGAATTTTTCTCACCTGGATGTTGGCACCTCGGGGCCACGGTCCGTGTCCGGTGTCGGAGTGGTGGCTGTGTGCGTCGAGGGATTGCGATTGAGAGATCGTAATGATTAAAGCAGCACCAGGCAGCAGCTAGCATGGCCTCTGCTGCCTGGTGGAGTCCTGCCTGGTGAGCCCCCGAGACCTCTTGGATCTCCTTGGACTGATCAGACGACGCCCGTGTGAGATCCAATCGAGCGCTCGAGCACTCCACCGACCTGGGCCCCAAAAGTCTGAAGTCATTTTTCCTTGACGCGCAAAGCGTGGCGCGAGGGATGGTTACCCCTCCTGGGAACCCCCCATCGAGGGGGATGGTGAGTAGAAACATTAAACATAATGCTGCCCCCTACCCAACGGGGCCGCTGGCACGGCAGCAAAACAAAACGAAAACAAAAACACAGACAGTAGGACGATGCTAGTGGGAATGGGCCGTCGCGGACGTGCGACTCCCATCACCAAACGCCACAACGTGCTGGGGTGGGCCGTTGAGGGGTGGGGATGAAGGAAGCAATACGTAACCAAAACATCCTAAAACATGGCCACTGGTTTTTGGGAGGCACTCGTAGAGGAGAAGGCAAGGAGAGACAGGAGGAGGGCCATTCGGACAGTCGAACAAGCGATTGCTTCGACTTTGGGATCATTTTTCATGCCCGCGTCTCCTGGACCGTCAGTCGTCGTCGCAGCACCAGCAGCGAGAGAGATCTCGATGGATAGCGAACGCATGAGGGGATGAGCGCTCTTAACGGGGGGGGGGGGGGGGGGGATGATGGTCCCGTGATGTGTGTCCCCGTAGTAGTAGTCTAATGATCCGGAGAACGGTGCGTATAGAAGCATTCTGAAGGGACACGTCCATTAGGTAGCCCTTGGGATGGTAGCGAGTAAATCCCGGATCAATATGGCCCCCAAACCAATGGCCACCAATAGGGCAGCGAAGTTTTTCCACGGATTTTTCACTCCACTGATGGCTGGCGGTCGATACTACAATCATTTAATTGTGTTCTGGCCAGCCGGGCAACGGGGCCTGGTGGGCAAATAGCGAACTATTGCGTCCGGTACCGTCCCCGCTGGTCGATGCCGATCGAGGCCAATGTTTTTCTCTCGATTTTTTGCCCCCCAACGCATTTCGCTTTGACTTCTACTACGAGTGGCTCCTCTCCTCCTCTTGCTCTTTGCTCTTCTACTTCTTCGGGAATGCCGGAGTGTTGCAACGAGCAGCACGGAGCAGCCCGAGTGGCCACTCCACTCTGTCGCTGGTTGTGATTGATGGAACTTTGGATCGGCGCGCACCGTGGTGTGACCGTTGCCGCGACCACTGTACCACCGCCAGACGCCGGTTGACACTATTTTGACGTTTGACGCTCGCCGGCTCGCTCGTTGCGCTCTCGATTTTTATCTTTGAACTCTCGTCCGTCCGTCCGTCTGTTCGTCGGTTGATCACTGTAGCACTGTTACGAAAGGAATCTGCGTTCGAGCTTTGTCCTTGTTTCGTGTTTCGCTTCACCCCCCCCCCCCCCTTGCCGGTGACCGCCCGTTGGGGAATTGCAGTTCACGAATGTGCCGGGAGTGGGCGAGATGGTGTTACATAAATCCGGAGGCGCCTTCGCAACGGACGCGCTAAACGATTTCGTAATGCTCCGTTCCTTCCCAAGAGACCCAGCCAGGGGGAAAGATACCGCAGGGGAGAGAAAGATAAATGACAATTGAAGTCAGATAATTAAATACTTTGTTAGCCAACGGACACGGCCACAGCGCGGCGATATGGAGGGCGGTGCCTAACTCGCTTGGACTCACGTAATACCCTCGGTGGTGATCCAGTATCAGCCAAGGAACGTCGAGAACGTCGAGGTGGGCAAAGAGAGAGAAACGATGCCGCTACGAGTAACATTTGCATCAGCCAGACCAAACCCCGATTAGATCTGGCGCACAGTATTTGAGACACAGCATACCGCACATACCGACCGACAACCGACGTAATCGACGCTCGCGCTGTTCTATTTGATGTGCCTTTCAGTCTGTGTCGTCGCTGCTAAAATGAAAGATGACGGGACGACGACTACGAGGAGAAGAGAGTGCACACATTGCACCGGGGAACTGGAAGTGCGCAACACTTGTTCGATTCCATTAGAGAAGATTAATTATGTACAAACACGATGACGTCGACTTCCAGTCGATGTCTAGACCGCTAGGAAACCGCCGGTGGATGATGGTAAGCCGCACTAGAAGCAGCAGCATCATGAATCACGGGAAACTTGGGTCTTTCTCTCCCAAAAAAGTCATTTATAATCGCGCTACAGCCGGTAACGTCCTTGAGAGAGCGTCCTGGAAAAGATAAAAATCCTTCCAGCTCCGGCTGCCCCAGCCCAGGCGTACAGAGCTCTCCAAGAAGTAGACCTAGAACTGCTGGAACCCATGGATTCGATTGAACATTTTTTGGCAGCTGATGTGCTGCTGGAGTGTAATTTTACAAATATTTCCGACAAGCCACCGGCCAATGCGGCACCCCGGCCCCAGGGTAGGTTGGGGCTGGGCTGAACTGGGGTGGAATTTTCAATTTGATCGGAAAAGCCTTTCCACACATACACAGCCATACAACCTTAGAGAGATAAGACGAAGTTCTTAGGGCGAGCAAACAGAACTTGGATACTTGGCTAGGAGCAGAGCAGTAGGCGTTGAGAGAGAGTGACAACGAGGACGAGGTAGGCCTTGGGTTTTTTAATATCCACCGACCTCAAATAGCCCCCGGGGCAGCCCCCAAACGCTATCTCCGCTATCCCCTTCCCCGCTTCCTTTTTACACAACCAGTGACTCAGTTAGTGCGTC
>NC_064877.1:76513146-76515646 GCF_943734665.1 Anopheles aquasalis
CTCGAGAGTTTTTGTTTTACTTTTCTTGAGTCGACGAAGCCACTGTCGGTCGGTCACTGACCGTCGGTACCCCTTTATCTACATTCGCAGCTCACGGAGATTGGGAGAGGACATCGCGTGCCCATCGTAAAAGCGAACCACGACGACGATTCCGTCCGGTGACATACTCTTCTGATGGTGGTGATGGTGCCGCGACCACGCGAACCATGTAGCTGCATTAAGCACACCAGCACTGCACACTGCACACAGAACACCAGGCTCTCTGGCCGGGACGGAGACTAACTGACGGATTTAATATTTAATTTTATCCAACCCCGGCCAACCGGCAGACCGGTGCATTCAGGCGGACTTACATCATATTATACGCCGCCGCCAAATCGTTCTCGCCTCGCGCGCTTTAGTGATCGCGACAGCTTAACGTCAGCCCGCGGTGGAGGGAGTTGCAGTTGCGCTGATGTGATGGCGATGAGGTCAGAGTGACTTCACTCCGTTCACTGGTGGCTCGTAGCAGTAGAGTCCCCCTCGTGACATCGTGAAGGACACGAGGGAACCTCGTGGGGAACTCTTCAATCTACAATTAGCA
The DNA here is from genome assembly GCF_943734665.1 of Anopheles aquasalis. Classification (NCBI taxonomy): domain Eukaryota; kingdom Metazoa; phylum Arthropoda; class Insecta; order Diptera; family Culicidae; genus Anopheles; species Anopheles aquasalis. The sequence goes on from NC_064877.1 coordinate 76,513,730, forward strand.
TTCCAATGTAAAGCCCCCAAAAAAAAAACCGTTGGTCTCCTTCGTCAGTCAGTCAGTCAACCATCGGAGCGTGAATCCCACAGGCTCTTCACGGTATCTTTGGGGACTTCTACATCACTTCTTTGCTTCTGCTTCTTCTTAGAGTGAGCGCATTCAACCGGTTTTCTGTATGGCGGCAGCGGCTTAAGTAGGGCTTTGTGTCGAAGCACCATGCACCGGCACCGGCACTGGCGATCGATGACAGCAGCAGCAGCCCCGAGAAAGCCGCAAGCTTACATGCGATCAATAGCAGCAGCGAACCCCATCAGTGACCCAGAGCCACGGGTTATGAGACGACGATTAGTGCCACAACAAGCACCACGCACCTCGAACTCCAATCTCCGTCTGCGAAGTAGATCGAATGTGATTTGCATCGACCATTTTGCATTTGTTCAACGCTGTGGCAGTAGCACCACCTTCTTCACTCCCGAAATACTCACTCTCTCGCCTCGGTGTGTGTCTCTGTGTCGAGCCCTATCATTATAATCGGATTAATAATGCATGAATTTACGCTCTCCAATCCCCCCCCCCCCCCCCCACCAACGCGGTCCCGTCCTGGGATGAGCCGAAAAGTGTTTGCCGTTTGCTCTGTTGCATCGAACGCGACCGGTCGGTCATGGGAACTGCCGCTGGGTTGCCCACCAAAAAGGTGGAATGAAATCAGCATCAGCATCATCTGCACTTTCGGCACTTTCGAGGGAAGGTCAACAGGGCGAGAGGGAGGAGAGTGCCAAAATGGGGAAGGGGGAAACGGGTCTGACCGCAGGCGGCACCACAGTGGCAGCAGCAGTTGGAAGGTCGCTCGCTGCTGCTGCTGCTGCTGCTACTGGCACACCACACCAGGCGGAAGTGACAGTTCTGCACAGAACTGCCGCTTCATCTCTCCCTCTCTCTGTCTCTCTCCCTCTCTGGGGGTTCACAATGGGGGGCGCGAGGGGTCCCTGGGGGGGAAAGGTCGTCACCCATTGCGCGGCAGCCAGATTGAGGTCAAAGTTTGATGACTTTTGTTGGACTTTAAAGTCGCAACCGAAACCGAAATTGCATCCCATTCCGGACCTGGAACTTCGCCTTCGCATCGCGTCGCGCGCCGTGGTCGGTCGGTCACAGACTCCAGGCCAGGCCAGGTTGGAAGTTAGCGTCGAGAAATCGAGTGTCGTGCCGGGAATGCAAATAGTGCTTGCAGTCAGCACAATATCCGGAGTGGTCATTGCCATTTATGGAGAGAGAGAGAGAAAAATCGGGGGAAAATTATCTCTTCCCTTCCCTCCCTCCCAGTGTCCAGAGGGTGCGTGATGCAAGCGATGACGAGCTGGCTGCCTGGCCACACTGCCACTGTGTGCGAGTGAGTGACAGGAAGCCGCCATCCACGGCACTGATGCTCCGGAATCGGGTGGAGAATCCGGACGGCGGTTGGTTGGATGGACGGAATTGGAAAAAGTTTTGCGACACATCGTGGACAGTGGGCCACAGGAACGTGGCAGAACCGTTTAATGATACAAAGTTGGCGAGATAGAGAGGAAGAGAAAGAGAACGAGGGAGAGAGAGAGCGTAGATTGGCCGTAATCGGTCGATTCCTTCCAGTTGAATGTCGATAAAATCGTGCAAAAGGGATAACTTTGTTCGATTTAAGTTTTGCCGGAGTAGCATGGAGCGTTGCTCCAATGAAATGAAAGTTTGATTAAAATGTTACTTAGCAAACAGTTTCCACTACTTATTTACAGCTCATTTGGCGGTTTCGGCTGACTGTGAAGGATGACACGACGGTGACAGTATGCCAGACTGTCATTTGGAACGGAGAAAGTGCAAGGTGCTGTCCACAGGAGTCATAAAAGGAATTAAAAATGCGTTCTAGGACAAACGGCGCCTCGTATACAAATA
>NC_064877.1:76520646-76538146 GCF_943734665.1 Anopheles aquasalis
AGTACTACTATTACTATTACTAACAACTTGTAAGGTTTATTTAGCTGGAATTCAAGTGGACCGAACGACGACGCTGTGTGTCACTTGTGAAGGGTCGCTGGCTGTTAGTCACGGCTTACCGAAGCCGCGCCAGTCGAAATGTTCGCTTTTACGCGACGCGTGCGTGGACTATCGGGGGGTTGGACACCTCGCGACTTCCTGCGAGGGATTTCGATGTGCTTGTCTCGTCGACAATCCGGATCGGAAAACCTGTGAGGGTTAATGAGGGAGACTTGCAAGGGTTACCGCGGGTGGGGCCCAGAGCAAGACTTAGCAGCAAAGGCTTTCGGACGAGCTGAAAGAGTAGTGAAACAAGCGACACCGTCGTCTTACAAATTCCAACTGCCCATTTATTAAGAGCTAGCTTAGCCTATTTATACTCTAAAAGTTCTTAACGGAGAAGCTGCCTTCTCCGCCCCGCGGTCTCCAAGTTCTGGCTCGTGGGAACAGTGCCATCGCGCGTACCTGTTGTCGCTGACTTGGGTGCGCGCGCATTTCCGCTGACGCTGCGTAACAAATATTTTTCGGCTGAGCCCGCGCATGCAAGGTTGCTACATGTCGCTGTCATTGGAAAGTTCGAGATTGCATCGTGTCCAGATGTTGGGCGGAAGTGGTGGTTGTTTAGATCAAGCAAAAAGGTCCAAACAAACATCGGCCTGCTGTAGCAAAACACCGGGTTGGTGCGTCGTATGTGCATGTCGAATGTAAGCTTCAACCGTCTGAAAAGGGAAAGCGTCCAAACATGTGTGCGATGTGACATGTTCCTGAGACGGGTTGCGCGATCCCGCACACGAAGTCATGCCATCACCCACATCTGTAACACATTAAGAACCAACTCTGTCCCGTCATCCGACACTCCTTTCCTTGACGCGACATTGCAAGCGGGCTCGTGCGCGTCACATGCGTAACAGCCGCAACTTTACCTACTCTAGCTGTGTTATGCCTGCATACATTTGGGCTATAACCGAAGTGACCTGACTCGAGACATCGGGGCGGGGCGCTTCATCCCCCCCCACTTATTTGCGCTCGAGGATCAACTGATCAGGCAGATCCTCGAACGTTAGTTGTAAGTTAAACCTAAGTTAATCCTAAAAGCTGAGGTAGTATCGGGCATTGATACGTAATTTCTTGTCGTTCTGTCTGACCTAGGCCCCCCCTTTGATGTTTGTTTAACGTCTTCATTTCTTGCTAGCTATGTTTCTTTTTCCCTTTGTTTCTTGCTACATATTTGCGTCTCTGCGCAAAATCTCGCGTCTTTGCGCGGAAGTAAGGACGTCTCCTACTTACAACCGGGGTACCGAACGGGAGGGAGCCGGGACTTGAACCCAGGAGTTTGGCGTATGATATCCCCCTACGTGGCCGTCGGTCTCCTCCGCGTTGTTTTCTTTTAGCCTCTCGTGGGCTCCTAGCTAACCAATCGGTCGGGGGCCGGGGCTTGAACCCGGGAGCTGGACGTTTGGTTTCCCCCGTCGTGCCGATGGTGCCTAATTCTCGCGTCTTACCTAATTTGCGCGGATAGATATATATGCCTCTCTTTTGGGCTTTTAACTTGGCCTCCCTCGGGCTGATTGCTTTTCTTGGCCTCTCACACTTGCTTTTGTCGACGGTGCCAGGAATCGAACCCGGCCTTAGGACACCTACGTTCCTAAGAATCCCAGGGGTGTGCCGAAGCTAGCACCCACAAGGCCGCACCCGTCTTCGTAACAATGTTCCTGCCCCTTCTTGGGCGTTCTAAATTGTTTCAGGGGCCTGGTTCTTCATCATTTTTACTCTTGATGTTTTCGTTCTTACTGGTTTCTTAAGGTTCCTTTTCACTCAGTGTCCGCCCGATTACTCCTAGCTTAAAAAAAAAAAAAATCTCTTCCGTTTCAAGCTATAATGATTGACCTTGTACTGATCGTTTTCTCGTTTCTTGTGTTGTTTCGTTTCTTGTTCGTGGAAGCAATTTGTTTTCAGTCTCTTAGTGCTTATTCTTTTTCTGACTGTCTTCCATGCGACGAATGAAAATATGTTTACCATTACAACTGAAGAAGTGAAGGTTCGCACTAATCCCATATCTACTCTAAACTCCGAATTCCTTCTTACCCTGGATCTTAGATTATCGGTTTTCATCAAAAGGCGTTGTCCTAGCTCGATGATCACGACGGCGTAGAGTACTTAGGGACAGAGTGGCGTGACAATGGTGGCGACGAATGGTAGATGAAAAACACTATTTGGAGGGCGATTTTGGTCGGCGATCTGGATGGTGTTGAGGCGTCCTTGTGAGGCGGGCTGTGCTTGGCTTGGGCTGATCGACGGGCTGATCGGATCGGTTGCTGTGTCCACTGCGGCGGTAGTCTCTCACGTCATACATCGGCGCTGAGCACGGGGAAGGTGCAGGATGGGTTTATTGTCCATGTTCGATGCACTCGGTGATCCCAATAGTAGATGAGCGACAATCGTTATGCATTTTGAGTGTATCGGTGCCATGCAGCTGTCTTCTTCCTTCTGGGTACAGGTTCAGCTTCAGTGAGGACGTCGCATGCTCGTCGCGCGGTGTTTAGCACTTCACTTCTTCACGACTCTGATCACTTCGCCATACGAGGTCGTCCCATATACTCCGTGGTATGTCCAAGCCCGGTAACTGGTGTCTCGCCCACATCTTTCACATCACTTTGCCAGAGTACGAAGGCATATCATACATAGGTTCACACAAAACCATCTCCTTGTAGTGAAATCATCAGCTTACAGCTGATCGTCCCTCTAGTCTGCCATGTTGTCTGCCACCATGCCGTACCGGCTCTACCCAAAATTGTTGCTACAGGTTCCAGCAACTCCGCTAACAGGTTGAAGCGATGCTCACAGGTTACGTTGACAGAGATGTAAACACCGATAACTGAGATCTTACATGACTTTTATCCTTACTAACTGGTTTTCTTCGGGAATCCTATATTAAAAATTAATCTTGCGCGAACCTAAATCTTCTGCCAGTTAGGAAAACGTCGTGATTGCAGGTCTTTTTCTATAATCTGTACTGACTCCATTGTTCCATCTATGCCGTGTTTGTTTTTCATTCATTATCCTTTCTATATCGCGTATCTTTGACTTTATGCAATTGTCTTTTCATTGTAACCTTTTGTTTCCTTTTTGATTTAGTCCTTTATGCTTTTTTCAGTACTTCAGTCAGTGGAGGCTCTGGGATTGCTACTTAATCCAGATACCTCTTCACTCGATTTACGTGGACCCGCTCTTGCCGGCGTCCGTTTCTAATCACCACTGTCTGTTCGCTCGGTATGTCGATCACGGTGTACGGTCCTCTCCAGGTGCTTTGGAGTTTCTGGCCAACCCCCATAGGGTTGGCTTGGACCAAAATCTTATCCCCCCACATGGGACTCCACTCTCGTGCGCCTTTATCGTAATTAACCTTGCGCCTCTCCTTGGACTGCTGAAGGTTGTCCCGCGCCGTTTCGTGGATGTGACGGAAGATTTTGCGCAACTCGTCCGCATACGTGTGGTAGTTGGCATCATCGATCTCCCTTTGATAAAAAGAGGTGGGCAGTTTGGGTTGTCGTCCGTACATTAGCTCGAACGGTGTGAACCCTGTTGATGAGTTAACGGTAGTGTTGAACTCGAAACAAAAATACGGTATGTGGTGATCCCATGTAAACGGGTCCCCTACCACATACTGGCGCAGATACATTTTAAGCTCTCGGTTTGCTCGCTCTACTAGATTGGCCTGTGGGTGATATGCCGTAGTATTAATCTTTTTGATTTTTAGCAGCTTGCATACGCTGACCATCACTTGACTCATGAAATTGGTCCCTTGATCGGTAACCAATTCCTCAGGGACACCGAACATGCAAATTACATGCTCTACAAAAGCTCTTGCTACCGTAATAGCTTCCTGATTTTCCAGCGGTGCCACAATTAGGTACCGCGTGAGATCATCCTGGATCACTAATCCGTACCGATTTCCTCGGTCGGTTTCGGGCAACACCACGATGTCCATAAACACCTTTTCAAACGGCACCGCGGCCGTGGTGGTTATTTTCATGGGGATTTTGTTGAATCGGCAGATCTTATTTTTCTGGCACGATTCACACTTGGCAACATAATCCTCGATGTCGTGTCTCATGTTCCGCCAGCTGTAAATGGCGGCTATTTTCTTTCGCATGCGCTTTGCGCCAACATGCCCCCCTAAAGGAGCGTCGTGAAACTCCTTCAATAACGCGGGCACGTCCTTTTCGTTAACCTCAATTCGGTCCGCGCTGGCGTTGAGTAGGGCAAAACAGCATCCTCGCTGCGTTCCCAAAAATTGGATCATTTCCAATACCTCCTTTTGTCTGATTCGTCGGAACGACAGGATGGGTAGCTCCTGTTTCGCTGAAGGAATCGAATTGAGACACCTTGAAAACCTTGCGAGGAAAAGCTTACTGTCTATGAGTGAGTTGCTTTTCCCTTCCAAAATGACCCCGGCGATCTTCGCCTCCGGTATGTGCACCACAGATTCCGTAGTAAAATCTTTCAATCCGTGGGGCGGGGTCCAAAAGTGTAAAATTTCCTGGTTGATGGTTCGGTTGTTGAAAATCACTACTCTGTACGAAGAGGGATCTGTCTCGAGATTTCGTAACGTCTTGATTTTTCGCACATCTATTTCCTGGCTAATTTTGGCTTGTTCGAACTCGTCGAACAGTTCTTGTGCCAGTGGCTCCTCTTCCCTGCCTAAATCTGTGGGGAGATTCATTAGCTCCTCCACATGCGATAACTCTCCTCGTTCCGTTTCGTCCCTCTTTGGTGGTTCGGGCTTAACCGTTGATTTGGCTCTCTTGGCCTGCAATCGTGTGATCATGGCTACGAGGGGTGGTTTCTCCACCTCCTCCTCCTCTACCTCGGTTCGGTCCGATGGTAGTCGTGACAAAAAATCTGCTACCACGTTTTCGTGACCTTGCTTATATCGAATGTCACAGTCAACACCCTGCAGCTTTAGACGCAACCTTGTCAGGGTTGACGACGTCTCTTTTAAGCGCCACATGGAAACAATGGGTCGATGGTCAGTGTAAATAATAAAACGCTGACCGTAAACATAGTGACGGAAATATTCTGCCGCCCATACGATGGCGAGCAGTTCTTTCTCGATCGTGTGATAGCGTTCCTCCGCTCCGACCAAGCCTCGGCTAGCGAATGCAATGGGTTGGTCCATCGTTTTTTCATTCGACAGCACCGCCCCGATTGCGTACTGGCTGGCGTCGGTCGTCAAAACAAATGTGTCAGCGTAATTGGGCCTTACCAACAGCGGCTCGCTTACCAGAGCGGCTTTGAGGCCCTCGAAGGCTTGTTGACACTCGTCGGTCCAGCTGAACTTGACCCCCTTTTTCAGTAGGTCGTTCAGCGGTTTACGTAATCGCGCCACGCTGGGTATGAACTTGGCGTAGAAGTTAACGGTACCCAACACAGACCTGACCTGCCGCACTGTTGTCGGGGGTTTCAAGTCGGCTATCTTCTTTACGCTTTCCTTCAACGGTTTCACCCCGCGTGCATCGATATGGTGGCCCAGATATTCAATTTCTGGGCGCAAAATCTGACACTTTAGTGGCTCTAGCCGTAGATTATGCTTTCGCAAACCCACTAACACGAGCTTTAAATGCTCATTGTGTTCCGATATCGTTCTGCCAAAAACGACGATATCGTCTAGGTAAACCACTGCTCGTACTCCGGGAATCTCGTACAGCACGGTGTTCATTAGACGCTGGAAAGTAGACGGGCTGTTTTTCAATCCCATAGGCATTCGAGTGAACTCGTAATGTCCGGTTGGGGTGGAAAAAGCGGTCTTGGCGGCGTCTCGTGGATGTATAGGCACTTGGTAGAATCCGGATTTCAGATCCAAAGTGGAAAAGAACTTACTGTCCCCCAATGTATCCAAAACCTCGGGTATCAGCGGAATCGGGTAGACGAACGGCTTCGTGATGAGGTTCAGCTCACGAAAATCGACTACCATACGATACCGTTTGTTTCCCTGCGCGTCCAATGTTTTCTTCGGGACGCATAGCACCGGCGCGTTCCATGGGCTGGTGCTGTGACGGATAATGCCTAATTTATACATTTCTTCCACTTGTTCCCTAACCTGCTGCTTAGTAACTTCAGGGAATCGGTATTGCCGTTTGACAATAGGAATGTTATGAGCCGTTTCTATTTCATGCATGGCGGCACTAGTGCATACAAACTCATCCCCTTCCAGAAAGAATACATCGCTGAATTGGTCTACAATCCGCGAGATTCCTTCCCGTTCCGTGGTTACTTTCAAAATTTCCATGAGCTTCACGGCTCTCTCCGGCCCCGAGACCTTTTGTGCGTCGCGATAATCGACCACGTCGTAGTCTAGGCCGGAGTCGAGGTTGGTTTCCCGATACCACTCTTCTTGCTCCTCTCTTTCGTGGTAGGGTAGGCTACTCATGAACCTTTCCTGTTCGCCCCCCCACTTATTTGAGTTTTGGGTCCCTATCTCGAGAGCTATTGTATCGTATCTGGCTTCACTGGTGGGCGATTCTTCTGTTTGCCCTTTCTCTGATTCTTCCGGGTGCAACGTGATTTGGTGTGTACCGTAGTCGATCTGTGCCGCGTATTTTTCTAAAAACTCGGCTCCTAATAGCCCGGGTAGCATTAACTCCGCTACCACATGAAACTTTGCCGGATAGAGGTCCCCTTTTATTCTTAATTCCAAAAGGCAGGTCCCTAACGTTTCTACCATTCGTCCACTTAAACCTGTCAATTGTTTCGTTTCTCTTGCATTTATCCCCTTCATGCCCATGCTAAGAGCATCCTTCCACCTTAATAAGTTAACTGAGGCACCTGAATCGACTAGGAACTCCACCACGCTGGGCTCACCGTTCACTGTGTCTACCTTGACCGTGATATGGCCGGTTCCCGTGTTTTCAAGGGGAAACCTCACCACTCCCAGATGGTGGGCGAAAAATTTCTCCTCCATTCTCCCCTGCCGGCCACTCGCTTCCCCTGACTGTTTTGCGTGCGTCCGGCTTCTCAGTTTTTTGGCCGCCCTCCGGCGTATCCTGGCCCTGGATTCTGATTTCCCTGTGGCCACTGCCCTCTTGAGTCCCTTGGTGCCCGGTTTGCGGGGGGTATAAAACCCCCGTCTCGGTCGTGATACGTTCTACCGTCATCTTCGGCGTAATTCACTGACCGTGGATTATTCCACCTTCCTCGTTGTGCGGGCCTGTATCCTGACTCTTGTTGCGTCCCCCTTTGGGGTTGCCGGGCGAAGTGGTCCTGATCTTGATGTGTCGGGCGTTGCCGTGGCCCTGTTTGGTTTTGGCGTGGCGCTCGATCCCATCGAGAGTTCCCTATCCATGATCCCCTTTTCCGCTTCTCCAAATCTTCATCATAATCTAACTCTTCCTGCTCCTCTTCTAGAAGAGTGAACAGCTCGAGTATGCCCAAATCTCGGTGGCTTCGTGCCACCGCTTTCAATGCTTTGTCATGCAATCCTGATATCGCATGACGCCGAAAAAGTCGCGGAGGGTACCCTTCTTCCTCCTGTGACGTGCACTCCTTCAGCTGTTCCCAAAGGTCCAGCACCCGATCTTTATAAGATCTAAAATTCTCGTGGCGGCCTTGCTCCAGCAGCTCTGCTTGCTGGGCAATGCTCTCGAGTTTTAGGTTGCCCCCGAATTCTTGTTTGAGGCGAGCCCTAACCTCTTTCCACGTGTCGGCTTTAATCCGACGAAAATGTCCAGACGCACTGCCTTTCAATTTGGCCAGTACAACCTGGATCAAATCTTGCTCGGCCTCTGGCGCGGATTCTGGGATCTTTGCGGCTAATCGGTCCAGCTGGTATAGGAAGCCATCCAGCTCTCGGGACCGTCCTGTAAATTCGGGAACCACCCTCATTGCCGTTTCAATGGGGAATTGGTAAGCCATCTTGCTCTCTTTGAGCTCTAATACTGACTTTCTATCCTCCGCTAATCTCTGGAAATGCTCGGTAGGCAAATCGATTGGTTCGTCCGCCTCTATTAGCGTGAGGTTCGGATCGAACTGAATTGTCCTGCCTGTACGGGACCCGGCTGCAATTGCAGGGGTCTGGCACCTAGAAGCGATAAATCTCTCTTGCTCCTGATTCGGAGGAACCGGTGTGTGTGTAACGGATGGTGGTTGTTGGTCCGTTACTTCAACAGGGGGAGCTGTGGGTATTGGCGTTGTGCCTTTTTCTGATGCTTGACTGCGCAGTACTCGATCAGTCATTGGGAATTAAAAAAAAAATCTTACTCTGTTAGCACTTACCAAATCATGGCTAACCTGATACTTAATGATTTCACGCGGGGTCCTTTGTTGTCGGCTGGTCGTCTTCGATAGTTCGCCGGGGCCAAAACCAAACACACTATCACAAACACAACAATAGTTCACCACTATCACTTAAGTAAAAAAAAAATACCGCACTTTCACTTAATCACCAGCCTAGTCCTAACACACACGCGAGGGTACGGGTATCACGGTCCCACTTGACTGTGATCCCACCGCTGTCACCAGATGAAGGGTCGCTGGCTGTTAGTCACGGCTTACCGAAGCCGCGCCAGTCGAAATGTTCGCTTTTACGCGACGCGTGCGTGGACTATCGGGGGGTTGGACACCTCGCGACTTCCTGCGAGGGATTTCGATGTGCTTGTCTCGTCGACAATCCGGATCGGAAAACCTGTGAGGGTTAATGAGGGAGACTTGCAAGGGTTACCGCGGGTGGGGCCCAGAGCAAGACTTAGCAGCAAAGGCTTTCGGACGAGCTGAAAGAGTAGTGAAACAAGCGACACCGTCGTCTTACAAATTCCAACTGCCCATTTATTAAGAGCTAGCTTAGCCTATTTATACTCTAAAAGTTCTTAACGGAGAAGCTGCCTTCTCCGCCCCGCGGTCTCCAAGTTCTGGCTCGTGGGAACAGTGCCATCGCGCGTACCTGTTGTCGCTGACTTGGGTGCGCGCGCATTTCCGCTGACGCTGCGTAACAAATATTTTTCGGCTGAGCCCGCGCATGCAAGGTTGCTACATGTCGCTGTCATTGGAAAGTTCGAGATTGCATCGTGTCCAGATGTTGGGCGGAAGTGGTGGTTGTTTAGATCAAGCAAAAAGGTCCAAACAAACATCGGCCTGCTGTAGCAAAACACCGGGTTGGTGCGTCGTATGTGCATGTCGAATGTAAGCTTCAACCGTCTGAAAAGGGAAAGCGTCCAAACATGTGTGCGATGTGACATGTTCCTGAGACGGGTTGCGCGATCCCGCACACGAAGTCATGCCATCACCCACATCTGTAACACATTAAGAACCAACTCTGTCCCGTCATCCGACACTCCTTTCCTTGACGCGACATTGCAAGCGGGCTCGTGCGCGTCACATGCGTAACAGCCGCAACTTTACCTACTCTAGCTGTGTTATGCCTGCATACATTTGGGCTATAACCGAAGTGACCTGACTCGAGACATCGGGGCGGGGCGCTTCACTTGGAACATCCTGGCTCCCCCCTCCGCTGGACCCTGGAAGGATGATCTCGTAAGGGCCACCGCCAACCGGAGCTAATACACTTCCTATTGCCCTCATCCGGAGTCCGGAGGAGCGAGCGAGAGGTCCCTAATGTGGCGAAAAGCGGTCTCTCGATCTCGATATTTTCATTGCCTCCTCCTCTGAGCGCAGACAGACAAACCGGCAAAAGGACCTCCTCCCCGCATTCGTGTCTCGTTACCCTTCTGGCACCCTTCTCCTGTGTCCGCTCCTCTGAAGGTGGCACTCTTGTTGAAGAGCCCCGACTGAAGAGCAAACAATCGAACCCGGGGTGCGCACATACACGCGGACACACGAGCGGACGGACACTTTGAGCGGGAATATCAAAATACACTTCTGCTCGAGCGAACGAAAATTGCTGAGTAAATAGTTTAAAAACCTTTTTACTTCCACTCCTCCTCCGACGCAGTCTCCTCTCAGCTGCAGCATCCTCTTCCCTTGGTCTTCCCTTGGCGGTAGGCGGCAAGATACCCACCTGGGCCACTTACAGCAGCAGCAGCAGCAGCAGCACCAGTCGCAGTCGCAGCAGACAGTAGGTGCCCCGAAAGAGACCCTGTTGTTTGTGTGTCTGTATGTCACTCAGCTCTCTCTCTCTCTCTCTCTCTCTCTCTCTCTCTCTCTCTCTCTCTCTCTCTCTCTCTGTTTTTCACTCGTCTAGCCATCCTGCCCTGTGTCCATTAAGGGGCCTCGGGAGAAGGTTTTCGGAAACCGCGTTTCTCGCCGACCATTCGCCCCCTGACTCGACCTGGTTGGTGTAGAGAGATGAAGGATAAGCCACCCGGGAAGCCCAGGAACCCACCAGGATAGGGTGCTGAGGGTGGTGGTGGTGGTAGCTTTATAAATGGCAATTATGAGAATGGAAAACTGTAACGCGTCCGTGGACCTAGCGGACCACGAGCTGTGCTGAGTAGTACTGGGCGCCCGCGGAATAGGGAAATGGAATTTGGCTCAACCGAGAGCATTAAGTGCTGACCCATTAGAGTGTGCGAGCGGGCATCGCCGTCGTCGTGGGCGAGTAGGGAAGAATGTTGGTGCTGATGCTGTAGAATGAAGGAAGAGAGGAGTCTCGGGCGGGGGAGGGGACGCAAAAAAGGGAACGGAAGAGACAAAACAAAAACAATCAACAGAACGGAGGCCTCGAATCGAATGGCCACGGTGCGGTGAGGTTGTAGAGAAGCTTGCGTTGTTTATTTTTCGCGTTTAGTGTTGGCATTTCCATTTAGAATCGAAGTTGGGAAAGGTAGAATAGAGAAGAACGGACTGGCCAGAAGATTTCGGTGGCTTTTTGTTGCAAAAACAAGCGAGACACTTCAAACCGATGGCCGACCTCGGCATCAGATCGGCATGAGTATTACTTCTCGAGCGATCTCTAAGATCGACAGACGAAACAATAGACCACACAGCGAGGGAACACATGCCAGTAACGCACGGCCACGGGGCGTGACAGATGCCCTTCGGTTTGCCGGCATCTGCTGCAAGCATCACCCCGGAAAGTCACTTCAGAAAGAGAGAGAGGTTCCGAAATCGGATGCCGGTCGCGGCGGGTGGCGCCCGGCCGATTTCCGACCAACTTCTAAGGCCTGGTCTGTGCATCTGCCCCTAGACCGTGATCAAGATCATTTGTTGCAACCGCAGAAGTCACAGGTCACAGTGCGTACCGACCTGCAGCTGCTGTTCCGCTGCATGCTAGACGACGGCGGTACAGAGTTGCATACGTTCCGCTTCCCGCTAATGGCCGTGTCAAGATTAAGCAAAAGAGAACTCGGGAGACAAAGGAGGACAAACGACCTCAAGAGAACCTACGGTTGGCTGACGAGCGGCAAGTGTTCTCTAGAAGACGACTCTAGACCGATTTTGCTGCTGCTGCTGACTTGCAATGTATTTTGGGCGATAATGAGCTGCAGCAGGGATTAGGCGCGTGTGCGAACGGTGACGGTTGTAAGAGGATCCTCCCCAAAGAGTCGGAGAGTCGGAGGATTATCGGCTTACGACACGACGCCGCCACCGCCATCACTGGTGCGATGAAGCGGTCTTTGTCAAACGGCGGCCACAAATCCCTTTTCTTTTTTTTTTCGGGCCGACAATCGATTCGTGGAAGTGTGACGCCCAACACACAATGATGAGTTCATTACGGCGGTCGAGAATGCAAAATTTACCAAAATCTTTTGCCTTCTGTCACGTCTGTCAGCGTACCGGGTTATTGTTTTCTCGGTTGTTAAACCGACCGAGGGGTGGATTGAGATCGTAGTGCTAATTACCATGGCAACAGCATGGTGGTATGGAATATTTTTTTTGCTGTTCCAGCAACATTTAATCATTTGTTCTGGTGGTCACAGTGTACCAGCCTTCTCTCTTTCATTTCTCTCTCGCTCTTGCTCTGTTTGTTTAATATCAATTAAGCAAATAAAAACGCAGGAATCCGGATGCAGGGAACGTTGGCAACCACTCAAACCAATCTCCGGTCACCACTCCAATCACTGAAAGCAGCACACAGCAGCAGCAGCAGCAGCAGCACCAGAAGCAGCAAACAATATGTTGACAGAAGTAATAAATTCGAAAATTGGAAAGATTTCCATTCGATTTTTTGTTGTTGTTGCAATGCGTATGTCCCCCGGCCAGCTGCCCACCCTGCTGCATTCAATCCTTTCCTGCTAATAATCCGCAAAGGAGAGAGAAAAACACAGAGTGAGCAGGGTAATGTACTATATTGCAGCTACCACCACCATCAGGTGCCTCTGGACCGTTGCATGCTGGCCAAAAAACTAGAATCATCCTGCGTACGTCCGTGGCGCACCTTCCGCTAGGTCTGCAATGTAACGGAAGTCGCGTATAGAGAGGTCCTGCAGCTTTTTTTGCATCCCTCTGTGTGCCTCTGTATCGTTGGACACCAGTATCGACGCAAATGGAACGGGAACGGCATTCTGTGTGTCCCCTGGTGGAATGGTATTTTTGCGCGACCGAAAAAGTACGCAGATGACAGTGGCGATGAGTGGATCCAGTTTCCAGTGGGCCAGGTATTCAGTGCAAAGAGTGCTGAGCCATAGATTTTCTATAGGGGTACAGGACTCAGGTAGGGTTTGTCCAACAAGGCTGCGCACTCCTAAGCGTGTGTGAAGTGGGGAAAACTATTTGGGAAATATTTTTCTTTTCCCTCGCTCGCGCTCTGTCTCTCTTTCTCTCTCTTTCACGCACACTGTACCATGGGCCCATTATTCATTATGCCATATTTTATGACTCACCCACCGGAACTGAACACCCAGCTAACAGGCATCGCCAGCATCAAGTGCTATATCGCGTCGCCCATCGCGAGCTCGTTGTATCGCGGAAGGGTTTTCCAGATTTTTTTCTGCACCGTTTTTTTCCGGGCGTTCCATCAGCCAGCGTCGGACATTTTCGGCTTTTTTTGGAATCCAGGCGCACCGCATCCAGGGCGGCACATTTCTCAATTTGCACGACGACGGGCGCCTAGCCCGAAATATGATTACCTCCTCTTCCACGCTTTTCCACCGTACTCGGCACCACACCAACTGGCAGACGAGCAGGGTTGCCATGGACCATGGGACTGAAATATGCTGATGTTGGCGCAAAGGGGCTCCCCAAACGGTGAGGATAGGCGTAGCCACAGGAACTGTGTGTAACTACGATCGTTAGATCGCTCACACCGCAAGCACCACCACCACCACCACCACCACCACCACCAGAACACCGGGAAGCTCGTGCTGCAATGGCTTCAAACCGAGGAAGAGGCCTCACAGCAGAAAAGTTTAGAATTTCCCAGAGCACCCAGAGACGATGCCGGAACTTGGTACCGGAAGTAAGAGTTCCACCCCCAACCACCCAACCACCCACAGACACAGAGACCAGCAAAAAAAATGGCCGAAAGGAGCGTGAAAGTTTCCCGATCCATTCCGAGCCCTTGGCGAGTGCACTCTCGATGGTAACTACAACACTCCTTACACTTCTCCAGCCGAGTGGAGGAGGAGGAGGAGAGTCCGGATGGAGTGCAGGCGATTGTACCATGTTCCGCTAGGCCACACACGCCGTTTGCGGGAGGGTCCCTGACGTGGTGTATTTGAATTTATCTTACGAAACAATGGCAGAGCAACAGAGAGAACGAGAGCTAGAGTCCTTGTGGTGTGGAAAAGGGGACGCCACAATGCAAAGCTGCACTTTTTGCCCACCGCCACACACCGGCAACCGGCGATGGGGATATGAAATTAATTTCCCACTCCACCCCAAACCACGGTGCGTCACGGTGCGTTTTTCCATTTCCACGTGGCAGAGGACATGGGAGTGCTGGAAGATGGAAAGATGGAACTATGGACCGTGTCGTCCTGGGTACGTTCCCGCATCTCGATGGCTTCTGGCCCGATGGGAAAAGTTCTGCACGCGAGAGAAAGTCGGAAGGCTTGAAGCACAGCACCGATCCTGCTGCACCTCCGCGTCGCCGCAATGTCACCCTGTGGAGCGGTTTTTACCGATTCGTTTCTCGACGATGGGTTTGTTGCCATGGTGTGCTTGGTCGCGCTGTGGCTCCCTGTTCCGTGCCTTGAGATTTACTTAAGTGACTTATAAGCTGATTGCTGTTGTTTGCTCTGCTTGCCTTTTGCGCTTCCGTCCTAAAAGGGCCCGTCAGAGATGTGACAACCTCTCTCTCCATCTTTCTTTCGCTCTCTCTTCCCGTCTCTCATTCAGGTACAGGTTTATACCTTTTCTCCCTCGGAAGTCGGCAAGTCGGTGATCATCAAGTGGAAGTGCAGGATTCATTTTCCCTGAGTTGAGCGCTACCATTTCTGAAGCGAGCGAGCAACAATCTATGAAAAGCGCCACGATTGCCACGCTTGTTAGCTTTTTGTGGAGAGGGCTCGACGCTGCACACCACTTCGCTTCCCGCCGCGCGAAATCAATCAGCAACGGGATGGAGCATTGGCGTTGGGTCTTAAGGGAAAATGTTACCCAAATTGAGCACCCAATCAGCCTGGGTGTGAGTGGGTGTGGCGTAGGTACAGTGATGATAAAGCACCATCTCTCCTCTCCCACCAGTGGGTGGGTGGGAGGTGTATCGAGTACCGAGAAGAGTGTAACACAATGAAACCATAGCACTGAGTACGAGCCACGAGTATCAGGATCAGAACTTCTTCCACTGATAAAACAAGATGCAAAACGCTTGCTTGGAGGGTGTGTGGGCTGAAGGAAGCATAAAAAGGCACCTCCCCCAACGGGAAAAAGCTCCCGAACCCGATTTTGAGTTCGCAGACTGAGCAGAAAAAAGGCGAAGTGGATGCGGTGGTGCCAGAAATCGGGAAAAGCGAAACTTTACACAACATAATTAAAAGTTGCAATTCACAAACGACGACCAGGACGACGACTAGGACAACGACTGAGGACCAAGGATGATGATGCTGCTCCCAGATGGGGTGCCAGATTTCAATTCCTCGCTCTCTCTCTCTCTCTCTCTCCCTGGGCTCTGGGATCTTTGGTCCGAAACAAAAACACCAATCGGTACACCAAGGAACAGCCAAGGAGGAGTGGAGCAACATTTACTCCGAGTTACCGCCCACCAACAGCAGCATCGTCGGTGGTGCAGTCGATCTAGTTTTGAAATATGATGTTAACGATTTATAAATAGGAAAAGTTTTATGCATCCGACTCCGAAACTCCATTCGAACATTCCGCATTCCGTCTATTGCTTCGTGTAACGTCCTGGTGCTGCTGCCGCTGCTGCTGCTACTCTGTTCCAAAGTTCCGACCGCCTGCTCTGGTCCAAAAGAAAAAAAATGGGGAACCACAAGTCGGTCCAGGCAGCAAATCACAAAGGCACACCCGGTGACAATGAGGAACCCGGAACTAGAAGAAGAACAGCGCGCGAAGGCGGGCGGGAAAATATTTATTGGTTCGAAGAGGAAAAACAATTGCGTTTCACGAGTCCCACCCCCCCCCCCCCTCCCGTGCGCTCTTCCTGGCGCTCCTTGCAGTTCAATACCGTGCTTTATATTTCCCGTGCACGAAACGAAATGAAGAAATTTTGCCAACCAAATTGTTTTCCAGCTCGCCGAGCGCCGAGCGCCACGACCACGATGGTGGAAATTTTGTTCCAATTTCTCGCCCAAAACTTTCCCCAAATGACTCGAAATTAACCTGTTCGTGTGGAATAAGGACAATTTTTTTTTTGTATGATTCACAGCGTGCAACCAAGTGGAGAGAGAGCGCCCGCAGGCGAAGTGCACTACCAACTAACGACAATTCGAAGTGCGCTTCACAGTGTTCGATGATGACGCCGGGCAGGGAGGGGGGGGGGGCATTTTGGAATTTTTCCAAAAGAGAAATCTACGCGGAGTAGGTGGTTGAGTGGGAGGGAAATAGTTTGACTTATTGCGCGCTGCTTCGCACAATTTATCGCAAAGTTCCTAGCGGGAAACGGACACGACGACGACGACATGGAGAGCCCATTATTTGAAAACTATTCTCAAGATATATCCGGACGAGGAATCCAAACTCGGTTCGGCACACTTTATCCAAGTAGACTCTGGGCAAGCTCGTAATGGATACAAAAATGGAGTGCAAGAGTAGTAGGCCTTGCGATAGTATTCCGGGAATTGACGACTATCCCCTGGAGCTCCAGCTGTTCTCGGCCGGTTCGGTGCGCGCTATTAGCGCCCCAAAACATGCGGCTAATCCCTTGCCCGGGGTGGCGCACCCCGAGTAATCCCTAATCCTTTGCCTAATCCGGCTACAAACATGGACCGTTGGCCGCCGGGAGCCGAGAGCGGGGCCTAGGATTGAGGTCAATTATGTTTCAACTAAAATGCAATTCTCGCACCTCAGTGGGAGGTGGGAAAAATATGGAGCCAAACAAATCAAGATTCATGTTTCTCTAATTGAAATGTAAGCTTCTCGGTCTTCTTCTCGGTCCGGCCATCACTCTCTGTGTGTGCGATCGGTGAGCTATAAGAACCCTCATTAGAATGCTCTTACCGCGGCATCTTATTGCTTCTCCTGCTTCGCCTTCGTAAGCCCTAAAAGGGGAAACTTGGAGCCCCAATCGCGTACCGGAGGACCCTCCGGCCAACACACACCGACACGAACCGGCTGTTGCTGATGGTGATGGTGATGAGAATGAGAATAATGATGATGGCGGTGATTGTTGGGTGAAGTTGTGAATGGGCCACCCAACCCCGAAAGGGCGCGGGGGGGGGGGGGGGGGGGGGCAGAGCATTAATGGGCAAACTAGTGCCAACCATCAACCAGCCCTCAGTCCCACCAGCATCATTCCACTCCCTCGTATTATCCTTTAATCCATTCCGAACCCCGAACCACCACCACCTCCCGAAAAAGGCGAATGGCACTCTGGCTGGCGAGGTGGCAGCACTCGAGAGTGACACTTGCGCTTGAGGGATCAAGAAGGATCACAACCCTTGGAGGGGGATGTAAGGGGGGTGAATATTGCGGCAATAAAAGGGGTTTTACGGGGCGGGAGGGCACCACATCTAATCATCGGCTCTTACCCGCTGGAGCCCCTCCTGGAGCCAGAGATTGCATACTAATGGTCACAATTACGTGTCGTGGCCAGCGTGGCCGGGTACTTGGACACCGAATAGGTACCGGCACCGACAACGAGAGCTTCCCTTCCAGCCCCCCCTTTGGCCACACGTACTCACGCGTTCGTGCGTGCGTGAGCTACTGATTGAATTGAATTTCATTTTCGGCGTTCGATTGCTGCCCGCCACCATTGCCATCACGCCCGACATCGACACCGACACCGACACCGATGGCCGCCTACTTTTATCCTTCCTTTCGTGCTTCCTTGTTGGAGGGCCACGGATTTCTCAGATTTGGATTGTATGGAAATTGGCCGGCCAGAAAGGCGGCCTCCTGTTTTGCTTTATGACAAGCGCCGGTCTCTGTCTCCGTCTCGTTCTGTCCCTTT
>NC_064877.1:76540646-76543146 GCF_943734665.1 Anopheles aquasalis
ATATTAATAAATTTTATCGAACCCTTGGGAGTGGTCCTTTGGTGGGGGGAGGGGGGGGGGGGGGTAAGGGGAAAAAGGTGGGCACGCGAACCACAGTGGGGTGTCCGTGGTGAAGGAAGGGGGGGAGCGACGGCTAAAAGGGTACTCGTCCTGGCTCCTGCCAAACCCAGGAATCACGACAATCTTCTGGTCCAGGATCCAGGGACAGGAACGACCAACCGGACCATTGTGTGGGGGAGGGGGGTTCAGTTCAACGTCGGCGCCTTTGTCCGGTGCCCATTTCCGGTGGTTGACGCGATGACGATGACGATGGTGATGGCGATATCGATTGCCCATTTACCGAGGGCAGGGGCCGAGTCAGTGGAGGAGGAGAAAAAAAAAAGGTAACAACTCTCCATTCTTTTCTAGGATCCAAGAATGCGCTGTAAGAACACTGGGCTTCTAGCGAGAGCGTACGGTGGTCAAAATGTCGGGAAAAAGAGTCAACAAAAGTGGAGCAGAAACATCGAATACAATCAGTAATCGTGACAGGAATGCACATGACCCCGCATGAACCACTTCACTATCACAAATGACCTTCATCCTAAGTCATGCGCGTCAAATAATTAGTAAAAACTCTGCTCGCTCGAGACGAATAGACGCCTGCCGATACGCCTGATCCCCTTTGATTTACCAGCTTCTGATAGCGTCAACCACCACACGGATGACTCGACTCACAAGCGTCCTTATCAACTGAAACTGCGCTTCAAACTCGACACGCTCAACACAAACCATCGTTCTGCTTACGTCCGCGTGACAGAGAAGCACCACAACAGTCTGATTACGATGATGGCCGTGATGGGGAGGATGAATGAAGAAATTAATGCTTCCACAAATTACACCAACCGTTGTCACGACGCAAACGATCAGCCAAACGACAGCGACGACCAAGACGATGGCGACAAAAACACCTTCCCCAAAAACGGGAGGCGGTACCTCGACTTTGACGTCAGGTTTGACGTTTGATGGTCAGCTGTCGGAGCTGCTGCGCTGCGCTACTGCTCGGAGCGTTATGACACCGAGGCAGATTATCGGTCGCTTCCGGTCGCTTAGCCCGTCATCGCCCCGAGGCATGACATGCGACGGTCAGCGACGGCCACGTGACGCGAGAACGGTTGGACAACGAAAGGTGTCTAGACTCTTTCTCCCCCCCCCCAGGGGAAAAGACACCTCCTTAACGATATCTTAATCGAATATCCGTTCACTCGCTCGCTCGGTCGGAGTTGTCGTTGGAACTGCCGTTGTCGATTGCCAAAGGTCATTATCACCGCAATAAGACCCCATCATACTCCCTCCCTCCAGTGCTTCAATAAATAATCTTCCTATTAGTGGCGAGCGTGTGCCAAAAACGTACACTCCTGCATGCCGGTCTTCCTCTGGTCGGCAAAAACTGTGGCCGTGACTCACACAGAAGAATCCATCAAATCCAGCGGCAGCGCCAGCGCTAAGAACAGGCGCTGCAAACAACCGGCAGAGCGCTCCTTGGAAGATCTGTGAACCGTGGGTGAGGGGAGGAAAATGAAATAAAAACTAAATAAATCACACTCAATCCTTTAACGATCTCGTTTTTAGCCGACTGACAAATGGGAGGGCCCTGTGGATCCACCGAAGAAGCAGCAGCAGCACAGAGCACCTCCAGAGACCAAGACCAGGGCCAGCGAATTCCTTCGAGGCACAAAAACTTTATCCGCGTGGCGTGGCGTGGAGGGCGTGGAGGTGAAACGACCGTAAATTAACCTCGGCAAACGGTACCGGGACCCTGCCAAAAACAGCAGCATCCGTAGCAGCAGCAAGAACAAGCAGCAGCCAGATAAGCATGGAGCACGGGCAAAGAATACGAAAGACAGTCCGTCACACGCTTTGCACGCTCGAAAGTTGATGGCGTGGCGTTCAGTGGTCAGGGTGAGGGGCGTGGAAGGGGACTCCAGGAGGAGGTAAGGACGTAATAATCTTTAAGCGATTCCTCTCCGGTGCCATCTTCTCGCGTGCGCACCGTCCGTGTCGTGTTCTCTTGCGTACCACAACAACAACAACAGAGTGGCAGGAAGGCAGCAAGGCAGGTCGGATAATTTTCAGGTGATGCCAGGTCCCGTACGTCTCAGGAAAAAGCCGGTGTGCGTGCGTGCGTGCGTGTCCTTCTAAAGGGGAGAGAACGGGCGCGCGTAAAAAGATAAATCGCTAAGCCACCGAAATGAGCTGCAGCTTTAGTGTTCCGTCCTCTCCTCCCCTTTATCTCCCTTTACAGAGAGAGAGAAAGAAGTCGAGAGGTTGTAAATGTCAGAGAATGCGAGGAGGAATTTTGCGGATTTTCTTGTCTCGTCTCGGGCGTCGGGTCCTTTTTTTTGTCCTGGTTCGCCCGTTTGCCACTACTGTGGTTCAACGTTTTGTGACGCAATCGGGGTAACCACTGCCGCACCAATGGCTCAGCAGTGTGGTGTGTGTTTACTGCTTCTGTTCCTGC
>NC_064877.1:76548146-76575646 GCF_943734665.1 Anopheles aquasalis
TCAAACTCCCCAACACAGCAACAAAAAAAAACCCCGATGACGCACCACTATCGCACACATCATCAAGCGATCATTTACAACCAAATCAACATCGGGGGAGTAGTGGGCCCGCAAGCATGACTCGCCGGTCTGTGCTGTGGACAAGGCACTCCCCTCGCATCACCACGAAAGCATTCCCAAATATGAATCACTCACGACGATGAGCGATGGCGTATGCGGGGTTAATGTTATGTTACAGTCGACCGCACCGCACCGCACCGCGCCAGTCATCTATCCGCCGATCGATGAGTGATTGTGATTGATGCAAACATGCATTTCCTGTCCTGTGGTCTTTTGTGTGGCCTATCTTGCCTCTCGTCTTTGGACATTCCAGTTGGGAGGCTCCAGTGGCCAGCATAATAATACCGTGGAGATCTCAGAGGTGAAGGAATTTGGAGCATCTTACTGCAGGATCCTCGCGGTACACGGTCCTGAGTCATCGTCAGGAACGTCTGGTGCACGTTCGAATGGGAAAGAGTATTCCCAAAAACATTTAAGACCAATTTGGACCGGTGGTAATGCGGTCCAGATTGAATGGCGAACGCAACGACCAAACCAAACAAACGGCCCTGAGGGCCCTCGGGCCTTGAATTCCATTGGCATGAGCCAAATGCTGCTGGAACGTCGTTGTTCCGAATTGGCGCAATGATTAAATAATAAATGTGGCGTGCGTAACCGAGGCATTTCCGGGCTCTTCGGAATGAGTTCCATCCGGCTGCCTTTCTTAAAATTGCCCCCAAGGAGTAATCGTTGAGGCATCGTCGGAAAATGTCCGGTTCTTTTTGGGACGCACGATCGAGGAGTTTTGTACTTTTCGGAGAGTTTTGATGATCACCGACTTGTAACGACTTTTCGGTGCTGTTCGAGGAGCTCAACTTTGTATCTCATCTCGTCGTATTCCTTCCCCTGGTGACTATTCCCCGATCGATACCTTAATAAAGGGGAAACTTTAGAAACATTCGACCTCGATGGCAGCGTTAGCGTGCGCTGTCTATCAGTGATCGAAAAGTGTGTTAATCTGTCGTCTACAACGGTATTCCATGTCGCTAGTAGCCCATAGCGAACTCACGCAGCCATAACAGCAGCAGCAGCAGACACAACATTAATTGCTAATGACACAAAGTTAGCAGCATAAAGCCTAATGAATAACATACTTACCTCGCTCGCTCTCTGGCCCCATTGGAGAAAGCGTTAGTGTGTGTCGTTCGGCTCGAAGGTGGTCTTATCGATCGGCTGAATATCCCCCCAAAACACTCCGAAAAGCCAGCGCGCGATCAAACGGCTCGGATAAACTGAAACAGCGAGTGGACAAGCGCCGAAAAGAACCAAAAAAAAACCCAAAAAGCTCGCACAATCACGGGAAAACATTAACCAATGTCACCACCACACGGTTTTCGGGAGGAAGCAGCGAGCAGCGAGAATGGACCGAGAAGAGATACACCGAAAGGAAAAGAAGGAAAGAACAGGCCCCTTGGGAAGGGATCAGACTGAAAGAGGGTTGGTTGGACGCTTTTCCGCGAAATCAATCATCGATCCGAGCGTTATCTTGATTTTTCCGGTTGGTCGGTTCGGTTCGGTCCCGGTCCCCGGTCCGGTCACTCCGTGGTCGATCCGTGGTCCCCGGAAGTGGACAAATTATGTGCGAGATGTTCGGAAAGGTGTCGTACCGTGGTCCATGGCTGGTGACACTGGACGACGCGTATTTATGACTCCCTGTGCCTATGGATAGGGTGGATTTATCGTCATCATGCTCATCACTATCATCATCATCATCATGATTATCATTGAAACGGCACCAACGGCGAGTGGATTTCATTTTTATTTGACTTTTTTTTACGATAAAACTGTTTATTTCTGCAGGTTTCTGTTTTCTTTATCATTTCACAAGAGGGTTCATTTGTTTGTGTATCGTTTGGTTGTTGTGTATGTGTGCACGAGAATGAGTATGTGTGTCTCTTTGCTTTCTTTTTTCAATCTTTCTCCGGTGCTAGATTGATAATAGCAGGACCGCTCACTTGTCTCTAACTGGCCTAATCGGTTACCGGACTCTTCTTTGTGTTAATCACTTCGCTTATCTGTTATCAAGTGTTGTCCATTGATTCTTATGGCCGGGCTGTGTGACACAATTATCCATTTTCTACCACCCACAGCTACACATGGAGCCCCTCTCAACACACCTTGTTGCACCCTTGGCACAAAAGGGGTTGCGGTCACTGTAAATACCTTCTCTCTCTCTTGTTGTGTTGCACTTTGGGGTGGCTGATCGAGATCGAGAGTTTGTTGGATTGTTTTACTCCTTCTCCATCGCACAAGCACACATACATTCGTGCACACATACATACACAAACACAAACACACAGTCGTATCTCACATTTCGATGTGTTTGTTCATCAGTTGGTTGTAGGGGGTTGTTGTAGTGGGCAGGGGGCAACGTTTACTCTGGGAGCAGAGTGGTCAAGGAGTGTGTATCTGCAGGAGGAAGGGACCCCGGAGGGGGTGTTACAATCAGTTCCTGTACTATTGTGTGTCTGTGTTTCAGTTTTGTTTAGCAATCCGGTTTGGGGCATTTACTTGTACCATCGGTGTGGCAAACTATTGCATCTGGTTGTTTGTATCATTTGTATTTACTTCTTGTATGTTTTACTGTTACTTGTTATGCTGTTGTGGGGTTTTGTGGGGGGCTCGGGGGACTTTGCTTACTTGGCGCATTCTGGTTGACTGGCTCTAATACTCTTCTCTTCATTCTCTTCCTCTGTATTTGCTCTATTTGTTTTTCATCTGTGCTGTTGTAATGAGGGTGGTTTATCTGCTTGAATGGAGGATCGGTTTGTGATGTTCTGTTCTGTTGTGGCTTTCTGGGTTGTGATTCTGTATTGGCGACAGGTTTTCTTGGATAAAAGGGGGCATTCTGTGTGGCTGTTTCGCTATCGCTTTTCTGCTCGTTTATAAGTCATTATCCGATCTCGTCCAACCATGTTGCACCATTTATACTCCTACCTTTAGTGTGTTTTTTCCTCTTTTTGTTTACAGCTTTACTTGACTGTTTTATTTAGTTTTTTTTGTTGCTCTTTCACCTACTAGTGTTTCTTGTTTTTTTTTTCTCTCTTTAGTTTTCTTTGCCTCTGCTTCTCGTTCGCTTGCATTCGTTTTACCTTTTTACAGCATTCTGTTTTACGCCCTGTTATTCACGCATCTCAACTATCCCCTCTTCTCAGTCATCATTACACACAACATTACACACCACACCAGACACACATTCTCGCGATCTCTCGGTGACAGTGATTCTTACTTACTTGCTTAAGGTATAATATATATATAGAAGTTTCCGCTCCTAGGCGGAAAATCACGACGGACTGTAGATTCATCTTACACGCTATACCACGCTAGGCCCTCCCTCCCCTTGCTTTTCTTCTCCACCCTCTGTGGGGTTACTCTGTGGTTCGATTCGGGTTTTAGTTTTCCGTTTAGGTCTTTCTCGCTCGACGCATTTCGAAACAACGCTCGGCTCTCGGCGGCACGGGTTAAGCACTAGTTCGCGCAGTTATCGTCATCTTCAGTGCCTCACTAGCGCTTCTTCTTCTTCTTCTTCTTCTTCTTCTTCTTCTTCTTCTTCTACTGCTACTACGGTTGTGACTGTGTGCTTTTCATCGTGTGTGATACACGTGCAAAGTATGTGATGATGGCTTCACATCATCATCATCATCGGCATCATCCCCCTCGTGTTCCAACCGAGTGACTATCATCGTTACTCCCCTCCACTCCGTTCGCGACTTAATTATTTTTCTATTATAAATTACTTATCCTTGCACACTAACACGCACATACACCCGGTTAATGTGTTTTCCTTTCGCTTTTCAACTCTCTGTTCGCATTCCCGGCTTGTGGGACAAGTGTTTGCGTGCGCGTAGGTGCCGAGGGAACGTCGTCTTATTTATCTACCATCCATCGTACACAACACATCATACGGCATTAGAAGGGGAGCGGGTGGTGGTTTGTAACTCTTTATACACATTTATACGTTTACTTCCCTTATCTGTCCCTCTGTCTACCACCTTCGTCGACCGTGTGGCCTTCAATTACGCGTTCACGGCAACCAATTGGAACGCGACCGAACTCTCACGGACCGTCGAAGAAAACAACACATCTATAACTCGGGAAAATGGTTCAAGGTGGCGGATGGTGGATGGCTGGTTGGTTGAATGGGGGGGGGGGGGGGGGGGGGGGGGAGCGAGAGTCGGTAGTTACACGTCCGTTGGGCACTTGCACACTTGCTCTCACCGCTTTCCGTTTCGGTTTAGTATCGTTTTAGTTTCTCACCTTTGTTGTTTATCGCATCTCGCTCGCGTTTGTTTTTACTTTTACCATCCACATCGTGTATCGTGTGTGTTTTATTTTCGTTTTCGTTTTTACTTTCTTCTGTTATCGCTTTTTGGGGGGGGGGGGGGGAGAGTTTTCTTCAAAACAACAACAACACTTCATCTCGTTATTGGACTTGCAGCGCGTTATCGTTATCATGTTTCTGGGTTTTCTGGGTTTCCTCGTCAATACACGGGATTCTTCTCATTTTTTTTAAATATATGCGCCCATCGCGTCGTGGCTTTACGTCGACTGACATTCGACGCACCACCTGGTAGTAAAAGTTTGAAGGCAAATTCTCAGTAAAATGTTCGCTTTCCCCACCCCGTTCCCCGGTGCTGTCAACATTTGTTTAAAGCATCGCGTTTTGGCGGCCTCAAAACTGTCGACCTTCGGACAGTGCTTTCGCGCCCGTGCTTTCACTAAACACTTCTAAATGATGATGTTTCCCTTGTGCTTGCGCAAGGAGTTCGATCGATCGATATATCGCGGCACCGTTCAAATGTATATTTTTGTTTACTTTTGTTTCGCGTTCGTGCGAATCACAATGGATATAATACAGTCAGTCATCTGCGACGCCGATCGTCGTCGTGGTTGGGTGGTCGAGACATTTTCTTTACCTTTTTTTTCATTCATTTTTCGCTGTCGATTTTTTGGAACTTTTTTTTGCTTTGCTCTGGAACGGAACGGAACATTTTTTCACTCTCAAATCTTTAATGGCCCTCTGTGCGCGCGCGCGATTGTGGATGGATAGAAATGGAAAACACCTTCTACAGTGTCTCTCTGTCTCAAAAATCCCGAAATCTTAAGTCAGTATCGTATTCCTTTTCTGTATTCCTCACTTCAAATGATCTACTTTCATCAGCTGATAGTAACAAGTCATTCCAGCATAATATTCCAACCTCATTGGCTCAATCCTTGGCATCAAATTCGAGGGCACCGCACTCTCAGACATCGCCAAAAAAAACCGCACATAAACCAGCCAAAAAACCAGAGCCACCAGCCAAGTGGCATCTGCTGGCACCTCGCTTCATTAAATCCTACGATCAGATCATGTCGCTCAGCAAACAAATTGGCTCGGCTCGGATTATAATTCTATCCGACTGATTGCACGATTCACGATTCATTTGCCATTTAGCCTTCGCGTTCGTAAGTTACAGTGCCCAATTTTAGAGCGACGACCTTCTTCACCCTTCGTCTTTACTAGATAATTGAACAAATTCCAAGTTCCCAGCACATTCGACCCACATTCCTGGAGGGGCAGAAAGAGAGAGAGAGAAGGAGATTGAGTTCGCAAACAAGGACGAGAACACTTTGACGTTCGCGCGGCTTATCAGCAGCAGTGCCGCGCGTTCGGTGCCGTTGACAGTTCTAGCTAAATTAATTTATTAATAGCGACACGACGTCAGACGTACCGAGAGAGAAATAGAGAAAGTATGTCGTTCAAAGCACCCAAAGCGCAAGGTTGTAGCACTTTACGACCAGCGACCTTAGCAGCAGCCGAGGTGAACCATAACCACCCCAAAAAAGGGGATTCGCGACGCGACTGCAGGATCCCAAA
Source organism: Anopheles aquasalis (assembly GCF_943734665.1). Classification (NCBI taxonomy): domain Eukaryota; kingdom Metazoa; phylum Arthropoda; class Insecta; order Diptera; family Culicidae; genus Anopheles; species Anopheles aquasalis. Next base: position 76,554,103 of record NC_064877.1, read on the forward strand.
AATGGTTGAAAATTTAACTAAACGAACGAGACGATGGAATGGTAACGAGTTTTTGGCCTGGATGGTTCACTCCTTCACTCTGATGCGCTCCGGTGCGATCCTTCGCAGAATCGGCATCAAACGGCACGTGGAATGGAGCTGAGAGAGAGAGAGCTGTGCCCGACGACTTGGATTCCACGTGGTCCAATGCACATGAAAGGCCAGAAATAATGATCTCATAAACGCATTTTGGATCTCTCTTTCTCTATCGGGGGAATTGGAACAATGCATTGGCGTAGCCAAAAAGGAAGCCAAGGTAAAGGTGACACCTCAAAGGTGAGTGAAGAGAGCGAGAGAGAGAGAGTGGGGAAGAGGGGCGCAAAGTGTGCAACAAACGAGGAAACGATCACTTTTGAATGCCATTGTTGTGCTCATCGCTGGCTTTATCCAATCTTCATCATCCAACATCATCTTTTTCCGATTCATTACGCGCCTATGCTTTCTATGCTGCTGCATTTGATGCCATTTTGACAAGGGACCAGCAGGAGCACGCTGTAAAATGTAAGCAGCACGGCTCGCCCGAACAATCAAAATGCGAAAGGAATGTTGGCTGACAGCAATAACGGCGCAGCAGCTGACTCCAAGAGTACCGTGTATGCGCCAGCCAGACAGCCAGGCAGTCAACCTCGTCGGCTATTCATTCAAAATTAGCGATTCGAACCCAGGGTGATCCTTTCTCGAAGGCCGACGACGTAGGGATGTCGTCGTCCCGGACCTCGAGTGGCCTGTGGCATCCCTGGGGTGTGCTGTGCCAGCTGCTCGTCATCATCAGCTCGAGGACGCGCCGATGACGATCGCAGGTAGCGGCAGTAGAAGAGAAGAGGGGCCACAGCATTAGAATCCTCACCTTCACCTTCCATGCTTCCCAGAAAGCGGTCCGTCCTCTGACGATCGATTTCTCGATTTTTCAATGATCCTCCTCTCCACGCTTCGGAGGTGGTGGTTTTTTTTTCTTTGCTCCTTCCTTCAATTCCTTCTCAATTCCTTTCCCATCCGCTAGAGAAAGGCATGCCAATGGATCTGGACAGCACCCAGAGAGGGGAGAAGGAGGAGAAAGGAAGAGTCCTTATTTATGTCTCATTGTTTGCGCCTCGCTCTACCTCTCTCTCGCTCTCTCTCTCGAGGGGCTATGAAAGGACTCCGAGGACGAGGACGATCGTGAAAAGGAGGACGGGATTTTTTTTTATTATTTGGGATCCCTTTCCTCGGGACCTCCTCTTGCGGTATGTACGTTGCGGTACAGACCGATATAGATGATACCTGCCCGTTGGTCCCGTACTTGAGAAAGCCCGGAGCCTCTTGGACAGCGGCCAACAGAGCGAGCGAACCGAATTAGGCCCTCGAAACCGACCCCGACCCCCCGAGAGACCGGTCGCGACCCCTTGTTGCACACCCCGAACACGAAAATGATGCTGGCATTGGTCTGATCATCGCTCAAGTAGGGATTCGCCCATTCGTTCACCCGACCGTTCGTTGGAGATTTGGAGATTTAGTGTCCTCATCCAGAAGCAGAAGCCAGTAGCGCACCGCACGGGCCAAGAAAGCGAATTCTCGCGACCGCGCTGCCGAGGGCTGGAGAGTCGTTCCAACTTTCTTAATTTCCCATCCTCCTGCTGCTCCTCCCGGGCCATTCATTTCATTCAACAGGCGAGCGACCGTGCGTGTTACCTCGTCCTCCCGGAACGGAAATCAAGTCCTCAAAAGAGAGAAAGAGCCAGGGAGCGGAAGAAGGACGTTTATTAGTTTGGGCCACCCAAGAAGAAGAAGAGGAAGAGAAAGAAGAGTGTGGTATGTTCAGTCTGGAAATCCAATTTCGAATCCGATCTCCGGCAATCGCGGAGAATCGCGAACCGTCGTCGACGATTCGCAAGCAACACGTACACACCGGGTCCTCGGGGTCGTCGTCTCGCCATTATGCTCGCGAGTTACGATTAGTGGAGGGAAATTAAAGCCACCAAAAAAAAAAAAAGGAAAAGGAAACGAGCACAGGAAAAAAGGATCAAGGATTCCCCTCCTGACCTCATCTCACGACACGCTTCATTAAGGTTTAATTTGGATTTGAAAGCCAGGGACAGGAAAAGTCAAATTTTCGAATCCGACGAACACGCACAGACCACCCTCCTTCTCTTTGGGTTAAAGTACGCGAAAACAGCTTTTATTGCGCGGAGGGCATTTAACGTGATGACGCGCGGGCGCGCCACGTTCTTTAATTAATTTTTTTTAATCAAACAAATTGATTCCGCCTCCACGCCAACACAATTCCAATTCCGGGAGTCCAGTTCCAAATTCCAGGGACCGATTGATCGATCGATTCAAGGGTATTGCGTCCAGTTCCTTTATAAGACAGAGCCCCCTTGCGACCTCGTTGCGAGTGAAAGAAATTGAAATCATTTAAAGTGTATCCACAGCATAGAGCAACAGCAGCAACAGCAGCAACAGCAGCATCATCATCATCAGTTCCAATATTGTGCGCTGCTGTCTTGGCGGTGAGCCCCTATATAGAGCCTTTGATTGATAAAGGAAAAGCCAAGAGGCAGCAGCGGCACCAGTTTGCCAATTTAACGATCCCACACCCCCCACAGTGGCCGCTGGCCCTAGCAGGGGCAGCGAGTTGGCCAATTTAAGGCCCACTAGCCAGTGGAATTGGTTTGCGGGCAGCACCGAGATGCAAGCTTCGTGCCGAGGGCCACACGTGACCGCGTGGTGCGCGCACACCAATCTCGGCGCCAATGAAGACAAATTGAACCGGGCCGCATAATGCACTTCGCGAACCACCGGAGTCGGAGAAGAGAATGTACCGGAGTTCCCATCGGAGTATGTTGCATCGGAAAGACACCATGAAGACGTGCTCGAGATGGCCTTGCTGTAGTTGCTGCTGCTTCTGTTGCCGATGTTTAATGGCGTCAATTAATTGATACATACACATTGGAGAAAACAATTGAAGATGCCCTGCCCCCCCGGGAGGATCGTGCACGATGACCCAATTCCACGCGATGCTCCACAAGTGGAAGGAGCACCAGAAGCAGGAGGAGCAGCAGAGAACGAACGAATGAGGCCATCCCATTGCTGCTCCATGGTCTTAAAGGTCACGGAGAGGCAACCAGGTAGCCAGGCTTGACAATAAACTATCTCCGGCCATTAATTGCAACTTTTGCGCAAACGACCATTCCCGTCCCGGGGGTTGTGCGCCATCATTTTAGGGATCTTCATCATGCATCCTACGGTGCTACCGGTGCTAAGGAGCAGCACGAGTAGTGGGTCCAAGTCCAAGGGGAATAACAATTAAATTTATCTCGCCATAAACCCCAAGGACGCCGCCTGGCAGTAGGGAAGGATGATGTTCCTCTCGGATAACGTCCCGAGAACTCTTCTTCTGTCTCGCTGCTACACCCGGAAGTCAAGTACAACAAGCGAACAGCGAGGAATGTGTGATGTGAGTTGTGTGTTCCGTCGTCGTTGTTGTCGTGCGTTGCCAAACGAGTTTCCGACGACCGCCGTTGTCGGTTCTCGACGGTCGGTTGATCCCGGCCAGTAACTGATATAGCGTTCCGTTCCGTTCCGTTCCTCCCTTCACCGAAGCGGCATCATGTAAAGGCGAAAGGAATTTGCGTGCGTGCGACTGGGCCATGCGGTGGCCATCTGAAATGCAAAATCTCGGAAACACCTCTCCATGCCGCCTCAGACACCACAGCTACACAATCCTCTACCCCCTACCAAAGGCAATCTCTCCATTTTGCGATAAACATTTAATTAAAATTAATAATAAATAATCTATTCATCTTTTCATACTCCGGAGGAGAGGGAGGCGCGGTGTGTCTGGCTTCCAGTAGCTGCTGGAAGCTGGGAAAAAGGGGTCCTCTCCCTGCTCCTCCTCCTCCTGGTATACGCGCGTGCGGGCGCGCTCGCGCGTACACGAAGGCGTCAAACCGGTGATGGCGCGCGTGTAGGCGACGCGTCCGACCCGGCTGGTGCTGCGGCTCGCTTGTGCAAAGTGCGACCCCTCGAGGGACCGGGGACCAGAAGACGGCCGCCGTGCCAGAGCTAGAGCCAAAGCGAGATAAGACAAGTAGTAATTGGAACCTCTCGGAACCGGAGCCGCTCCCGACTACCACCTCCTGGATAGAGAGGAGTAGATTGCAGAATGTAAATTGAATAGATGTGTATGTGTCTGTCAACATTAGCTAAAAGCATTGTACACATGGTATGGACCCCCGGCTCCTCCTCCTCCTGTGGAATCCTGGTTCCTGGACTCCTTTGACTCTTCGACAGAATCGGAAGTGTTGTCGTGATGTTGCTTCAGTCCACGGCTGGTTGGTTGGTCGGTTGGCGACCAAACAACCAGGAATGACAGTAGCGAGAATAATGAGCTACTGGCTCTCCCTTGGCTAGATCAAGATTAACGTTCCCTCTGCCACCACCACCACCAGCACCACGACACCATTTATGTCCCAGGCATCTTGTCCCCCTCGAGGGGGCAAGAGGCACGCACCATCAGAGCGAACAGAGCGCAGCTGCTCGCGAACTGGATCTGGTGCTGGCTCCTGGAGAACGAGGTCGGAAGTGTGGCCGAATGCCTCTCTCACTCCACGCGGAAACCAATCTATCATCTTTCATTTAAATTTTTAACGACCTTTTTCTGCCCGTTCCGCGACATCAGGGAGTTGGCCGAGGAGAAGAAGATCATCGCCCACACGGGCGCATCGGCCGTTCCTTGCGCCAGGGGTCTCTCTCTCTCTCTCTCTCTCTCTCTCTCTCTCTCTCTCTCTCTCTGTGTTGTGGCTGTCCAATAAGTCCCTTGAAATTGATGCTCGCTGATCGGTGAGCAGTGATAGCCTCGCTCGCCACCGCTCGGTGGCTCGGGCAGGAACAGTGTCAGTGTCGGTACCCAACCAGATGGTCGGACCTGATGATGGCCACAACCCGTTAGTGTTCGGTGTGTATCTGTGTGCACCACACATACGCTGGACAGAGGCGGTGGTCTCGAGCTTCTTCCGGACGCAGAACAACAATCTCGGATGTCGGAGTCCGGATCGTCGTCTGCGTCTTCTGCGTCGTCGTCGTCGTCGTCTGCGGTCAGCAGAGTTCGTCCAACATATTCGGGTTGGCGCGCGCGATTGTTATGCAAAGCAGGACTAACGAAGCCCCAGCCGAGGTGGTGGAGGAAGAGTAGAAAAAAATCATTGTCCTACCTTACTCCTCACACAGCCTCTTCCTTCCTTCGCTCGCTCTCCCCCCCTTCGATGAAGTGAAGAGAATTACCGTTTCCCTTTCTCGCTCGGGATCGATCGAGCGGCGGTGGCGGTGGCGGCGGCAGTGCGGCTTATCTGCCGTGGCCAATCGTTCAAACATACATTTACATTCGTTTCGTTCCCTTCTCTCGCTCTTGCTCTCCATCTCTCTCTACTTGGTCTCTTCGAAAGTAACGGGAACTGGGAACCAGCACGAGCAGCAACAGCGGCAGCAAACAACAAAAGCCAAGCGACAACGACAACGAGGTCCACGAGAACCTGAACGGAACTGAAGATGGTTCGATGGTGGAGATCCGAAAATGCCAAAAAGGGAGTCTCCCCCCCCCCCCCTCACCCCCGGGAGTATTGCCGTGATGTGGCCGTGTAGATAGCGTCCTCCAGTGTGTGCGCGCATTGTCAAACGATTTTCCAACGCCACAGAAAAAAAGAAAGAAAGAAACAAGGAGAGGAAAATGTGTTTCATTTTCCGAATTCTCCTCCGTTCGACGACATCGTCGTTGTGCGTTGTAATCGAACGTTGATGAGCATTGTTCCCGGGGCGCCCCTTCTTCTTCTTCTTCCCAATATCCCAAATTAGCACCTCCAGACCGTGTTCAGAACAAGGCAGAAGGGAGCACGGGACCATCATCCAAGGACCATCTCGTCACGTTCGTCACGTCCGCCTCTCCATCTCCGGCGTTCGCCTCTCCATCTCGTCTCATTTACGACAAATCACGATTCATGCCGCTGATGATACCTCGTCGGGAAAGGGACATTCTTTTTCCCGGCCGGGAAAAATCGGCTGCGACTCCCTTAGGAGGAGGAGAAGGAAGCCCTACGATTGGAGCGAAACTTTGAACAATTGATGAGCCTAAGGACGGAAAGGGACCTGATGATTGAAAGAACTTCCGGAAAATGGCACTTTTGCTGTCGCTGTTGCTGTGCCGTGGAAGACGCTCAATGCGCAGATAAAAGAAAATTCGAACAAATTTTTTCCCTCCCGCTCGGTCTTCCTTTTCCAAAAGTAGCGAGCAGACGGTTTGCTGTCCCCCCCGGGGCCCGGGTGGTGGAAAAACCTTCCTAGGGCTTCCTTCCTGTTCTGTTTGGAGAGATCCTAGGGTTCCTTTGTTGTTATTCTGTCCTTCCCGGGGCGCGGCTCACCGGCTCTCTGTGTTTCCGGTTCCATTTCACCCAAAAAAAAAAACCACCCCGAAGCTCATCCTCCACGTCACCTCTCACCGGGCCGTCCCCATCTACTACTTAGTGATTTCAATTGATTTTTGGGATTTTCGTTTCGGTTCTCCTCCCTGTCCCCCGGCGCACCGGGCTGTTATTATTCCCGACAAAACGTGCGCCACGTGCACCCCTGACTACCTGAGGACTGAGCGACTGAGAACTGAGGGGCGACAGTCTATCAAAATCGTTTTCCGTTTGCATAGACTCCGCTTGAGCTCTATTCTTCCTCTCACTTTTCCCTTCCCTTTTGTCAGTAGTACACCCTCTCTGGGGAGGGTGGCTTACATCCCCTTTTTGCTTCGTGCTGGGTGGTGGTTCCTGTGTCTGTCCTGTGGGGACAGCGCACTAAATCCGGTGACCAATTTGGTTGCTGATGGTCGCCTACACTGGGCCATCAAGTCAACCATCCGAAATTGATACTCTTTTCCCCCTTGTTGGATTTTTCCACCGACGAAATCCAGATTTTCCAGCATCGTCCTGCGTCCGGTGGTGCCTCTGGGGCGCACTGGGTGATCGATGGAAAATTAATTATCAACCAGAGCGATGGGAAGCTGATGCCGCCCTGGTACAGGTTGTTGCTTATACCTCGATGCTGTCCCTGCCCCGGAAGTCCCCTTCCTCTGTTTCTTGTCCATTTTAACAAGGACGCACTCCGTTACGCAACCAACCGGGGGGGCATCATCTGTTTTGGCAACCGGTGGAGAGGTGAATTTTCGAATGAAAAGAGAAGAGAAAAAAATACAAGAAACACTGGTGGCCAGTATCCGGTGTCCTAAAAGGGGCAGCAGAGGGTGGAGTGGGATGGGTCGGGGGCAACATAATAATGAGCGACATTTAAGCCGGGGCTCCATTTCTAATCACTTCTCGGCCCTTTCGGCCCCCGAAAAATGTGAAAGAGATTCTCTCCGGAGCATTCAATCCGGAACGACGACGATGACGATGAGGAGGAGGAGAGACCAATACAGAGGGGAAGAGAGGGGGGATTTAGGGCAGTCTGCTTCTTCGGACCGACAGGGCAGCAGCAGCTGTGTATCTGTGTGTTTCGAATTTTGCGTCTCGAAATCGAAATTAAAGTCCGATAGGTCGGCCCCAGTCCGCCGCCGCCTTGGGCCTTCTTCTCCCAGGCCTCCGATGCTCCTTCAGCAACAGAGATACACAAAGAGAGAGAGAACAGGAGAGAGAAATGGGGGTGGTAGTGAGGGGGTGTTCTTCTATTTTTGGGGTGATTATTGATTCGCTCGCCCCCGAGGCACAGCTTCCGAGATAGAGAGAGAGAGAGAGTGCGGTCTGTTGTAGTACTGTTGCTGCTTCTTCCTCTTTGCTTTCTTTTCCTTGTTCTTCCTCACCTTCCGCTGGGGTTTGGCATTGCCAATGGCGCTGACCTCCTGCTGGGTGGGCCCGACGACGAGCGAATGCAATAATGGCGGCAGTGGCACTGGTATACTGCTGTGAGACTGTGGCCGCCACACAGTTGGAGAGGCGCCAAGTCGGTCTTACTAAAAAGGGGAGGGTGGGTGTGCCAGGCGGTGCCCCGGGTGCCCCCATACGCAATGGCGGCGATGCCCTGTGATGATTGCGACAACTCGGTAGCAGCAGCAGAAGCAGCAGGAACTGCGCTATTTAATTATTTGTTTAATGTTTATTGTATACGATCACACCATGTCGCATATAAGGGGTGTGTATTTGTATGCCTGCATACCAGATGTCGGCGTGAGTATGTGAGCGGCATCATAATCATGCTCCCCAACCCTCCCTCACCCAAATGGGTCTGGTGTGTCCATCTGGTGGCGGTGTAAAATGGGAAAATTTGTTGTACGAGCGTGTTGAAAAGGCCTTTCTCGCCAGACACTCGTACGCACACGTTGTCACGCTGTCTTTCTAATTAAAATTTCTCCAACAACCCCCTCGGAACACCACCCCCTTCCTGGAGGTGATTAAAAATACATCTTGAGTCGCGCACACCGAACGCGCGCGCTTGAATGGAATAATCAGCGTCACCACCACCACCGTCACCATCATCATCATGATCGTAGCCGTTGGTACAGTACTGTGGAGCGACAGTATGGGCGGCCACACATATTGTCACGTGTCAGACGTGCGTGCCAGAACCCGAACACGGGGGGCCCCGGAATTCCCGAAAGCGAAATCACAAAGCCACAACAGTAGCGGCGCTGCTGCTCCACGCTCCAGCGGATCGGAAAGTAAGTTACACTTTTCTATGAGCGACATAAACATTATCGATCCAGTTTTGCCAGCCAGGACTTAGCCCTTTTGCCTGCTTCTGCCAGCACTCCCTTTCTTCCCCTTCTCTTGGCACCTTTAAAAAGCCATACCATGGGGCGCAGTAGCATAAGCACACCATAAACTCGGTTACAAATGTTCCTCCAACGGTACGAGAAACACACACCACATCCACATAAAGGTGTTCCCACTGTACGGTTTTGTACGCTCCCTAATGGTTTAGGGGGTAATACACCCACCCCCCTGGCATGGACAAACGAACCAAAAAAAAAAAGTAGAAGAAAATTCCGGAGAAAATGACTCTCAACAACCTCAGTTGGACGGTCGGTCGGTCTCGGTTACCTTTCACGTGACTCCGGGTGTGCCAGGTACGACGAACCAGCAACATCGACAACGATGACGATACACCGAGCGCCGAACGGTCCGAGTCATAAAATTGAGAAATAATGCCGAATATTCAAACCCCTAAAAAGGTGCTGAAATCACCCACTACTCGCCTTCTTCCCCCCCTTCCAGCCCTTTTACTCCTCTGTTGCAGTTACTACGCTGCTACTGGAAGTTGATTTGAGGTCGGTCGAGACACCCTGCAGAACCTCCTCCCTTCCCTTTCTCTCTCTCTCTGGGAGAGGATTAGCCTAAATTTGTACCTCCATCGCTTTTTGGGGGTCCAATGGAGGACCTTCACACCCATCCCCCCTTCAAAAAAAAGGTGTAAACTTTCATGTTACCTGTCTGCACACTGCCTGGGCGAAAGCGGGCGAACGACGTTTCGGGGTCCAGGATCCAGGACTCTACACTGTTGTACGAGACCTTGCACAACAACAACAACAACAACCCCGACGGCAACCAGACACTGAGTAGGCTGGATCATATTTAAGGCTCTCGGCGAGCGCCGGGGCTGGCAACACTGCCGACAGGCACAGCCGAGTAGGCTCTGGCACAAAACGGAGACAAAATGGAACCTTCATCCTCTGTTCCTTCCTTTCGAAGAAGAAGAAGAAGAACCGTACCGAGACACGCACACAAACACACGCAGCTAGAAGGCCATCCGAGTAGAAAAAAGGAAGGCCTAGAAGGAAGCAGTCTGTGGCGTCGTGGCAGGATGAAAAGAAGAAAATCGTTAGACGAGAGCACGCTAGTAGTCGCCGCCGCTGCCGTCCTCGGTACTAAAGAGGGTATGTGCATGAAGCTCTTGAAAGGCACACACAGAGACACGCACGCACATGTCAGCGAGTGCATAAGCTGCATACACCAGGGGAGAGAGAGAGGAAGAGGGGAAAGTGCATTTCTGCCAAGCGACGTGTGAAGAACGCATACAAGTGCATCAGCGTCGCCATCACCGCGTGCCATGCATGCATGCACGGTATGTGCCAGTCAGTCCGTCAGCCAGCCAGCTGCACACACATCCTGACCCCTTCCCCTGTGGTCTAGGTCTTTTTGTCTTTTGCTTCCCCCGGTCACACTCAAGAAGTACATCCCGTTCGTTTTCCCTCGAGATGGCCGCTGCTGTTGCCGGGCTGTCAATGTGTACTTAGTTCTGAGGAGAAGGCAGAAAGAGGTGCTCTTCCGTGTGTGCAATCTAAGCATACCGCTGCCATTACATAGTAGGCGACGACGAACAGGAGGCATCGGTGACTTATGGCGAGCCAGAACCCTTGGCCCTTTTTTTATTTTGAGGAACTAGAAAGAGCGACTAGAGTAGAGGGAGGTAGAGGAGGAAAAGGCGGTGCATTTTCCGCTTTACAGAGCTTTTCCTCTTTGATTTCAAAAACTGCATCTGCACTTCCACAGGATGCACAGCGAAAGGGAAATTGTGCTGTCAATAATTTCATTCCGAATGTCAAACGCTCTCTATCTCTCCTTCGTTGTACCATTCTCTTCCTTTACTAGCGACTAGCTAAGCTAAGCAACTAACACTCCCGGAAGGATCATCCTTTATCAACCGCACACAGACAGAGACACACACCACTACACACCGATTGCGGGCGTTGCGTCTGTCATCTCAGCTGTCTGGTGGCGGGCTGGCTGTCGTGACAACTGAATGGTCCTCGATGCACACATCATTGGCACCCCCTTTCTAGCTGTTCTCGGTGGAGAGGCTGTGAAAAAAAGAATAACCCTTCGCTCTCTCTCTCTCTCACTAACACACGCGCGCGCGTATCCATGGCATCCTTTTGCTGCTGCTGTGCGATGGCCCGTACCGGACGCGTGTTGTTGTTCCGTTTCTTGTTTGACACATCCTCCCACACTCTCGAACACACACGGAACACACCTCCGCACGCAGTGCGTGTTGTCGCGCGAAGCAATAAATAAAGGAGCAGAAAAGGGGGTGGAGGGGCGGGGGCGCGCGAAAGGTGAACATATCACACCCCGTTGCCTCCTACAACATATCATTCCTGGACGGTAGCGACACAAATCAAAACGCGAAACGCGCCACACCGCCCCACGGTTCGCGTGGCCACCACGGAACGAAGCGAAGCGAAGAGATACCATGACAGGACAGGAGATGCCTCGGACTGAGGCCGCTTCTTCTTTCCCCAGCTTCTTCTTCTTCGCCAGCGACGAGACCAAAAATGGAGCGAGACCATAACACGCCATCAGCTTCGCATCAGTAGCCGCAGCAGGCCCGGGTCTTGGCGTAGCCCCAACACCCGCGTGCGTGCGTGCGTGCGTGCATGTGTGTATGGAGGCTCGGTCTGGCTGGCTCTTGGTTGCTGGCTCGGTGGTGGCCGCCCCTTGGCACTCGGTAGAGTATGGTGGTTGTTGGTGGCATCATTTGTCTCACTATCGCTTCATCTATTTTGCCAGCGGGATGCCCATGCGAGGGTTTGAAAAGAAAGCCAACACCGCCAAGAACAGAAGGAAGAGAAGAAGAAGAAGAAGAAGAAGCAGAAGGTGAGAAGAGTGCCGACGACGGCAAAGGAGGAGAAAAAGAAGAAAGGAGAATGGGGGAAAAAAGAATGCGGAATCCAAGAGGCGCGATAGAAGGTGACAAGAATACGGTAATTGAAACAAGCAGGGCTTTGATAGCTGGCACAGCAGCCTTCAACACACCTCCGTTCTCTTCCCCTCCTTCCTCCACTACTCCTCACGAGTCTCGAGTGTGTCGGAGCATCTCCCCAGAACCCCATCAACACCCTCCCTGGCGTGGAGTGTAGTGCAGAAGCAATGAACACCCTCTTTACCCCGTTCAAGCACACACATGATGGTGGGAGGGGGGGGGGGAGAGAGAGAAGTGCTACAAATGGGTGGCCAAAGGCAATGCCATTCCATTCCCAACACCGCGGTGTCTGCTTGATTGTGGAGCATCAGCACCAGCACCGGCACCAGCACCGGCACCAGCACCGGCACCAGCAGAAGAATTGAAAAAAGGCGTTCTTATGGAGGGGAGGTTCAGCCTTTCTAGCGATTTATTTCAATTTCATGCAATCCCCTTGCTAGCAGCTAGGGCCGACTCTACTATCTTATCTGGCAGCGTGTGGTAGCAACTAATGTAAAGAGTTTTGTTTCTTTTGTTCACTAATTATGACTTGGATTAAGGAATCAGGAAGCCATTTACACGATGATGGCTGTGAGATCCGATTTCTCTGACTGTTTTTTCAAGAATGTCTGCAATGTTTGTGCCATTAAAAGTCTATTTGAGGTACTTCCTGGCGCGACGGTGGACAATACGATATTGATCTTAGTCACCATTGGCACTGACAACGACATTACGTCACCGGTGGAATGTATGAATCGGTTTCAAACCGGTTCAAAATAATCTCAGCTCCCAAGGACTACCTCGATGGTCCATATGGGCTGCCTGCCTGCCTCTCTAGTAGCTCAATTGTTGCTCAAAAGGCTCACACGTCATCTAATTTGATCAAAGATAGTTCATTCTCATTCCAGTACCTCCCTTCTTCCCTCCACCCACCATTTCGATGCCGTAACATACCAGCGGCATCAGTTACAAACAACACGCGGAAAAAAAGCACAGGCAAATGCTGACAGAGTTTCAATTTATAGCCACCCCACCGCCGTTCCTCGTAGCGAGCGAGCGACGACGACGACGACGACGTTCAATTCATTGCACGGAACGCGAGCGCGCCCCGCGAGGTGAGAGAAGCTGGATGCCAATCGCAAGAAAAACGCAATCACAACGGAGCCCCAACGGTGTGACAGAACCTGCTAATAGGCGTTGTGAGGTGTTGCACACTTTTTTTGTCCACTTCGCCCCCCCCCCCCCCCCCCCCCGGGCGGGTTGGAGAGGTGCCACTGACGACGGTGACGACGGTGACAGTGACGACAGCGAGTAGAGATGGTCGCGAGCGCACGCCTCCGGCTGCTCCGGCTATTGGCGATTTTTGCAGCCCGTCCAAAGTGCTCTATACAGACATCAATCAACGTAACGGTGCAGCCTCACCCCCTCTCGGCATACCGTTTCCATTAGGGTCAGTGAGAGACACACATACACATGCAGGTGTGCGGTATGTGTGCGGTACTGGGCTAGTAACGCGAAGTACACACGCTTCGCTTAGTAGGCTACTGCTGCTGCTGCTGCTGCTGCTGCGGCGGATGCTGTCAGAGCACAAACGTCAACGGAGAGATACATCACACACGGCGATGGTGTCGCCATGGTGATGACAGAGAATGGTGGTGTAGAAGAGAAAGAAGAAAAAGCACGCACACGCGTTAAAGGGTTCTCCACATCTCTCCCTCTCTCTCTGTCTCTCTGCTTCTCCTCTCGAGGTCTCTCCAGCAAAGCGGCAAATTTGTGGTGCGCGTGCACGATGGTGATGATTTGTACGCCACGCTACGCTTTTCCTCGCCACATTTTCCACTCCAATCTGCACCCCTTTCCACCCTCTGGACGCCGGTTGGATTGATGGATGGATGGGATAGATGGGACACGCCACAGCGGCGAGAGTATCCGCGTCGCGATGACAGCAACAGCGACACGCCGCGCTGCCATCGATGGTTCGTTCGACGACCAGGCCGGCATGCCAGGGGTCAGGTCAGGTGTGCCTGTGTTTGTGTGTTTGTATGTATGTCGGTGGAGCAAACCGTCACTAACCGGTGCGCTGTCACCGGTTAGCCGTCTTTAGTTGTCGGGGCATTAGTTTGGGAGTTGGAGTCATAGGTGCTCGCCGGTGCTCATGATGAGCGACAGAGGCAGGTCGGGGCCACGGGTCGGTTCACACCGACGATTCCTGCCAGCGGTTGCGCTGCGTGGCGAGCTTCGTTTGCCGTGCCCGAGCTGAGAAAGGCCATGCGCCTCCATCTCGCACACGATCGCAAACGGACTCTTGGCTCGATAACGTCGCGAGAAATGCTGACGTCGAAGGCGACTATTAGCCAATGGAGAGAGGGGAGAGACCGAAAGAGAGAGAGGAGCTCCCCGAGCGCTGGATGACATTTTAACCGCCACGCTCGGCCCCGGTGCCACCATAGTGTGACAGTTTTCCACGATCATAGATCAACGTGTGGCGCAACAATCGCCGTGAACGATGGAACACGAGAGAAAGAGAGAGCGAGAGAAGTATAGGCAGTAGCGACAGCAACAACCGAAGTAGCAACATAAAAGGTCATAGAGGCATATTATTGTGCTTAGACTTGGAGGGGAATTTGGTGGAAGAAAAGAGAGGAGACTTCATGGCGTTTTTGCTTCCTCAGACCACGACGGCTCCCTTGGGACTCGCGCCCCCTCCACCTCTCTAGTAGATGCTGCTCTAGGATTGAAGCTGGAGCCGTTGGAGCACTGGAATTGGGGGACCTGGGGTCCCCGTGGGGAGTGGATGGAATGTGTGCGAGTGGCGCAGGCAGGCAGAATTCATTATTCGGGAGCATAAATCAAACGCTAACGACGCCGCCACTGACGACGACCGAGAGCGAGATTGCGCTTCACTCTCCCTCCCTCCTCCAGGGACCTTGCGCCACATACCGAGCGCGCCCGGGAAGGAAGGCTAATTCTAGGCAGAATCCTAGGGAGGCAGGGGGCGCGAATTGGCAAAAAGTTAGTGAAAATTAACGGCCTAGCGGAAAATATGGCCACCGCCTAGCCGAGCGTCAACAGCAGCGAACGAAAAAAAAAACACCCTCATGCCCCAGTGTCTCTCGCCGAGGCGCCTCACGATGCCGGAAAAGGACACTTTGGGCTCGCCTCCGGGAGACGTTAATGGGCCTTTTCCTGTTTTTCTTGGCTGAAGTTTGCCGTCTTCTTCTACGTTTTTTTTTTTCGGGGGTGTTTTTGTTTTACTACTCCCCCCCCCTCCCGTGGCCTCCACTACTGGCCCATTAACTGCTGCCCGGTCGCCCGTCAACGACTATCAAATTCGGAGTTTTCGGGACGATCACCATTCCGGGTAGGAAGCGCAGCGAAAGAAGGATGTCAGGTTTAAAGGGCGGAAGTTGGTGGCAATAAAATACAATTTCTCGTGCCCGCCAAAAATCCTTATCACGCGATAACCGCTTATCCACACGACACGCCACCGCCAAAGACGCAGACGACGACGCGGGAGACATTTGTCTTCCCTTCCACATCCGCCAGACATTGCCACCATTAGCCAGCGACCGAAACATGGCCATCGAATTATCGGTTTTGATGATAACGGTAAACAGTGGCGGGGGAGGACACGAGAAGGACACACACGAACGCACGCACGCACGCACGAACGCACGCACGGCGATCAGCGAAGGGTCGTCGAGCGAAATCGCGAACACCGCAAACTTGGGAAGGACCTGCTGCTGGAGGACTGCTGCTGGAGAACTTTCTTCAAACACACGTGCCAGGACAAAGAAGGGAGCCAAGGAAGGACGATATGTCGTTTGAGCGCGTGTAAAAAAGTTACAAATCGATTACAGGATTGGACTTTCCCTCCTTGGCTGATGAGCGCTCGACGTGGGAACAGATAAGAAACACAATTGTTTTGTCCCCCCCCCCCCCCCTATACACAACCGACAGAGAGAGATCGTGGCGCTGGCATGGCAGTTTGTGTGTCTTGGAAGGCAAACAGAAGCTGACTGAAACAGAACCCACAGAGTCCTGGAGTCCGCTGGCCGTCTACTGCCACTCGAACTCGCTTGGAAACTCTTGAAAATCGCTTTCAACGAAAACTTCGCTTTAATGGTCCACGATGACGATGGTTCCCGGAGCCATGCGCCTGAAACCATTGCAGTTGTATTGAATTACACAAACTAGCGTCTAGCGACTCTACCAAGAATCCAACAAACGACCAGCAGCGAAAAAGGGAAAATGGTTGCAAAAAAAAAACCTCCTCCCGGACCGGGCCCCGGAAAGGACGCTTAGAAGAGGCGGGATTGTGAAATGTGATGAAATGGAGTTGAAGTTCTGAAAGTTTTGTACCAGAATCCACGACAACAACAACAACGACGACGACGCAAGTAGTAGAAGCAGAGCAGCAGAAGGAAAAAAAAACATCCGCGGAGGAATAAATTCGCGGACAAAACGCAAAACTTTGCTGAGCGCGCCCTTGCTCGCTTTCAAAGTTTCACCGCCCTCCCTCGGATCGGTTATTCCCGATTCGCTTTTCGCGACGCCACTGGAGGTGTTTTTTTTTTTGTACGGTTGCTGCTCTGTTTGCCCCTCCGATTGCGTCCTTTTTTTCGTGCGAAGAGAAGGAGGCCGTGATTTGATTTGTGTTTGTACCCGCACGCGTGTATGTCTGAGTAACGCACGTTCAAGATGGATTTGTCGATTGTGTCGTCCTTGGCGCACCATTATGTGGCCCCTAGGGGCTAGAAGAAGAAGAAGGAAGGAATGCAAATTGGCGGAACATGTGGACGAAATGGACGCGGAAGTGACGGAGGAAGTGACGGTGGCATTAGGGAGCAGACGTCTCGTCGCAAACTCTCCCATTTCCCTCGCAAAACAATCGATCGCTCTCCAGCTGCCAGGCTAGCAGGCAGGTGTGGCTCGATAAGGAAATGTTTGCATTTCCCATTCTTCGCCGAGTCATCGCTCCTCATCCTCTGCTGGCTCGTAGCTGCACGTGTGGCAATGGGAAATGGAAAATCAATTCTCTCGAATTCCCTACCCCACAAACACACCCGAAAGCAAAACGCCTCGTTGCGCCCTCGATGACATTCGATTAGGACGCAACCTTTTGGCTCCATTCTCTTCATCATCATCATCGTCATCGCCGGAGAGAAATGACATCGAAGTGACATCTTCGCGTGTGTTTCAATCGGCGTGCGGCGCGTGGGTCTCATAAATGAATTTCCCAGGAAACAACCTCCAACGAAGCACGGCAGCGTGATTTGACGGATAAGGCCACAACAACAACGGGCAGAACGGCAGGGCAGTCAATATCATCGCTCCATTATGCTGCTCCGTGGATTCGGTATTGAGCAATAAACGGAAGACGACGGACGACGTCAGACGCTGTCAGAGCGGACGCATGTCGCCACTGATAAAGACCTCCTCGCCACCGTCTTCCGCTTCACAAACGATGCTGCGTGACAGCGTGGAGGCCAGCCAGGTCAGAACGAAGATTTATGGGAAAATGTCTTCAAAATCGCTGCTCCCCAAAAGCATTGCTACATCTCTCAGTCGCTCCTATCAGCTCCGATGGAGGCCATTGATGGAGGAGCTGCCCGGGGAGGGGGGAGCAGAAAATAGAAAAAAATGATTAATCATTCGATGGGCAAACCGACGGGAACAGTAGTAGTAGCAGAGCACCAAACCCACATCAAGCGCGCGTGGCACTTGCTGCCCCATTCCGGTGTTTCCCGATGAGCTGACGGGGCATTCATGTGCGTGCGTCACACACCAAAGGGGGGGGGGGGGTGGGGGAGGTCTTTCGTTCTGCTCTGTCAACACACGGGGAGCAGCTTTGCATACTACTTCGCAGCGTAGCGTAGTAGTCGATGCGTCGTCCGTCGATGTGATGTGGAAAAGACCAGAGAGAAGCGAAGGATCAAAGCAGCCTTCACCTTCGTCGTCGTCGTTGTGGTAACGCCAGCACCGCGTCAGCGTTCGCTCTAACAAATCGTCGTTCGCGGTGTCCTTCATCAATTGCCCGGGGGGTTGAAAACATCGATTAAATGTCAACCGGAATGTGCGCTCACGATCCCCCCGCCCTGAACCCCCGCTACCGACCTTCCTTCCTTTCTTCACACGAGAAAAGTGGAAAAATAAAATCCAGGAAAAAGGGATCCCCATAACGGGCGTGTTCCAAAGTGTTTCCGATTGGCGAAGTTTTCAATCGGCCAACCAGCCTGCCCGGGAACCCGGAGACCCCTCCCGGAGGAGGAGGAGTGGGAGGAGGAGAGTGAGGTTGCCAGGGAAAAGCCACAGCTGCCACAGATGCCACCAGAGGAGGGGAGGCCGGCCGGGGGGAAGCACAATTAGTGTTTGACGAATAATGCAAAATGGAGAGCAGCAGCAGCAGCAGCGTCGTGATGGAGGCCGCGAGGCCTTTTTCCAGCCTTCCAGCGAGTGTCCTCTGGAAGCCACCACGACATATATCGATCGTTCGCTCGAGAATGAGGCCAGGAAGGATAAGAGAGAGAAGAGAGAGCAAGAGAGAGAGAACAAGAGAGAGAGAGAGAGTCCTTTGCGTTCTTTTATGCTGGTGTCCGAGTGTATATGTGTGTGGTGACGGTGAAAAGATGAGATTGTTTATGGAACCTGCCATCAATAATTCATGGCCAATGCCAAGCCGGGTAGTGGTGGGAGAAAAAAAGGCGGACGTGGGGCGTTGCTGAGCCCATCAACGTGTCCTGACAGGTGTCACACGGCATAGAAACCCGACCTCCCCCTGCCCATCCTTCCTCCTCCTGTGCAGTGAGAGCGCGCGCGGTTGGAAAAGTTGGAATTTTTCGGAAAAATAATGCCGGAAAAACGGGTCAGCCCGAGCCCCACCCCACACTGGTGTCGGTGACAGCCCCTCGGAAAAATGGTGAAGGAAAACTTGCGAGACAGCACTTTTCAAGCCAATAGAAAAAGGATCTGGATGAAAAAAAAAAGTAAAAAAAAAACAGAATATGGAAAAACAAGAAAAGGAACCCACGCCCACACCCACCCGGGGAGGACGAATTTGAAGCGCATGAAATTCAATTCTTTATCGTGCGGACCGTCCGTGCGCGCGTTGGTGGCAGTGGTGCTTTTATCTTGCATTTTTCGATGAAATATGCTTCTGGTCCTGGGGTCCGTGCCGCCGGGTTTTCCGTTTTTGGCACGCGCGACAGCATCAGGCAATCAGCAAGCAACATACAACCAACCAAACAAAACCAAACAATCAGAGAGTCTGGGTGGTTGGTGGGGGCTGATGTTGAAATTTCGTAATAAATTAATCCCTCCAGCAAACACACGCGCAGCCACTGCTCGATAGGATCGTAAATCATGCTATTAGCAACGAAGCGAACAACAACACCGAACCGGACCGGCTACTGCGCTGCTCTGGAGAGAGGGAAAGCAACAGCAAAAAAGGATGTCAAATGCACAAACATGGAATACGTATGCATGCAACGGCAGCAGCAGCAGCAGCGTCAGGACGATTCGAGCGAATCAAGCGTCCGGGTTAAAAAGGGCGAGAAATCAAGTCAACAAAGTAGCCGCCGTCACCAGGAACCTGTACAGTACACGCCGCACTCGGCTGCCCGAGTGGTGATGGAAAAACTGCTGCCAATACATCATCAGCATCGCATACGCACTTGCTGCTGCTGCCATTCTCGGTTGAGCCATCGTGAAATGATTGCGTGGAAAACGCGTGGCGTGGAAAATTCATTCGCCGCACTGCACAAATTAGAGGGATGAAAAACATACACACCCAGAGCCAGAGCCTAGCTGTTGGCCAGGGGATGGTGGTGGCCACCCCCTTTCAGAAGTGCCGCTTTTTTCTTTCCCGTTTTCTATTCATCGCCCGATCAGCGCAAAAAGGGGTGATGGGAAGAGGGAGTGTGCCTGTGTACGCGGTGGTTTGGCTTCATTTGGAAAAACGGGCGAAGCGAATTAGTTCTATTGCCTTCGTTCCTTTGATAGGGGTGAGTTTTTTTTTATTTTTCAATTTGTCCGTTTTCCGGTTTTACTCCATTCCCCGGTAGCATTTTCTTCTTCTTTCAACCTCCATTTCGAAAGAATGTGGCGGCGAGGGGCTTCTGCTGACTGGCCATTGCCATTCGCAGGTCAAGCAAAATGTTTGGATAGCGCAAGAAACACTTGCCAGTAACAGCAACGTTTAACCCACTGCCAAGCAAACACAGAGCGAGAGAGAGAGAGGGAGAGACGCACACGTGGAAGATTATGCTAATAAACATCGAAAGTCACGGGCATGCCAGAAAGAGATAGAGAGAGGTTATGAGAACAAAATACGCGACTCCGAGCTTATTTTTTTTAACCGAAGCGAAATGTGGTGAAGCAACAAATTCGCCGGAAAAACCTCGCACGTCGAAAGTTGAAAAAACCTTGGCACGCTGGGTTGGCTCAAGTTCACTGGCTGCTGCTGGCTGCTGCCGTTGCCATGGTTGCTTGCTACTCCACGAATTCTCAGTTGGCGGCGGTGGCGTTGCTAATTGCAGTGATCGGAGGTCTTTTCTTCGCATTATTTTTTTCTTTTTTTTTTATTTCTTTCGCCATCCCCCCGGCGAGAAAACGAGATGAGGCGAGAGAAGGCAACAACGCGTTTTCTTGGAAACGCACACTCTACCCTCGCACACATACACCCCCCACAGGAGCCTTATTTTCTCCGCCTACTTAGGGGATGAAGTTAAAGTTGAAATAAATCATTTAACGCACTCCAGCAGCAGCAGCCGTCGTTCGTCGTGATCGTGGTCGTTGTGTGGAGCAAGCCACCAACACACATAAAAGGACACGGCACAGCTGTGCACATGCCAAATAAGGACCAAGGGAGAAAGGAGCAGACCTCCGTAACAAGCCCGTAACATCGGCGTCAAGAGCGAGAAGACGCTGGCAAAAGGATCTGGCCCCCGGAACACGGTTTGCGGTTGTGTAAATAGAGCAAAAGGAGCCCCCCGGGAGGCCCAGAGAAAAAGGGGAAAATTGCATTCAAATAAAGGACTTTAAGCCTCCTGTGCCCACACTAACACATATGGGCGCACACCAGACGAGAGACCATCGTACGAAGCCAGCCAGCCAGCCGTCGATCCCATTTGTGAAGTCGCGCGCGCTTCATCACAACATAGCACCACTTAATTTATCGTCTGGCCCACTGGTTCTGGTCTGCTCTTGGTCGGACTCCAACATCATGATGCGCACCCTCTCCTCACTCTCTGACCCATCTCTGTTTCTCTCTCTCTCGGACTCGAGGGACTTGATGCTGCTGCTGTTGCTGCTCCCACCAGAGCCGGAGCCGGGAAACCGGTTTTTTTGGAGTTCGTTTTCGTCATTCACCGGCCTGACCGGGCCTGGACCCCAAACCAGCCGGGCAGCGCAGTCTGCTGACTACTCACCTGACTACCGCCCTCTTCCTCCCCCCCTCCTGGTCGCTGGGAACACGATACACACACCATCACCGTGAACGCGAGCAACGCTCCAGGGCGTGTAAGGCTTCCTCGTTCCTTTTGCTTCCGAAACGATCCAAGAACGCGTCGGCGACGACCATATGGTCTTGAGTGTGCTAGGCTTTTCACCGGGCCACGCACACAAACGCGCACACGCACAAGCTTGTGTCCAACAGGAAAGACAAAAAGGTAATCGAGGACGGCCGTGGTGGCAACCGTGGCGACGACGACGACGACGGCGAAGACGAGCCCCACAGATGACCACCATTATTATGCTGCTGCTCCCTTCTTGTAACATACTGGCCGCACCTTTACTCACTCGCCCTCTTTTTCTTTCTCTC
>NC_064877.1:76580646-76603146 GCF_943734665.1 Anopheles aquasalis
CTCGTGGCTCCTGAGCTGAATCTTCGTCCCGGTGCTGCTCAACCCAAAAAGTGCCATTGTCGTTTGAGGTTTCACTCCGGGTTCTTATCCCCGGTTGACTTTGTTGTTGTGTATGGGCGACACCATTATACCCCCGGGGGCCAGCGCCGTACATGTAGACTTTGTTTCCTGATTTTTCTCGCTTTAGCAGGCGCAGCCTACTACCGAGTTTGGAGCGCCCGCGTGCGACCGCGTCGTGAAGACATTAGCCAACCCAATAACCATAACCTCACTCTTGTGCTACTGTTGGTGACTACTACGGTGACTACTACGATCCGAGATCGTAAGCGTCTCACAGATCGCTTGTTTTGCATTTTCGGAAGCAGGACGACACTCGGTTTCCCTTCCAGTTTTCACTTGTTTGTTGCGCTCGTCTCGCGGACTATCTACGGATGTGCGAGATGCTCAGCCAGCGACCGACAGACAGACAGACGGATAGAAGGATGGACAGGCGAACAGTCAGACAGACTGCCAGCCAGCCAGCCAGCTAGCCAGCCAGCGACCATGGTGACCCATGGCTGCAGCTAAAAAGCGGCATAACTTTACCATGTAAATTACGAACCCATCCCCCCATCTTCCTCGTCACCTGCTCACCTCACCTTGCTCTTTCGCTGTGGTGGTGGTGGTGGTGGTGGTGCAATCGTTTTTCTTTTCGCACTGCATCATGCTGCGCACTGCACTGGCGGTCCTGCTGCTGCAACGCGGTGCAATCAAGCAACTTCAATTTTCCATCGCCTACTCGCTCGCTCACTCCCAGTGAAAAACATCATTCCCAGTGCACACATACACATAGGAGGCTTAGAGGCTCGCTCTCTCTCTCTCTCTCTAACGACATCGCATCGCTGTCAAACACGTCCGCGTCGGTTGGCGGGATCCGCTTACTATGATTTGCTTTTTGCCTTTCTCGCTCGCGCTAATGGCCGCCACCATTTGCCACCCTGGTGGGCTGGTGGTGTTTGGCCGGGAAAACTCGCTCATCGTTTTTCCACTAGAGAACGTGGTGGTGGCACACGTACACAGCAGCAGCAGCAGACAGGTATCAGGCGCAACTGCAGCAGGCGCACACGCATCAGCAGGCTGCTGCTTCTAGTGCTGCTGGTGCTGCAATTGCTGTAGCTGCAGCTGGGCCTCGTGAGCCTTTACCCAGGACCAGGAGGCAAAGGAAGAGGGCAGTGCGAGGGGGTGCACATCAACACTCGCGCTCTCGCCCCCCCCCTCTGAGTGCAGCGCGGAAAAGCGCCTGTTTCGTGTTGGCTTCCCCCTCGGCGCTGCTGCTCGCTGTCTGCCTGGCGGCTGCTGCTGCTAAGCGGATAGGCTCCAGGAGCAGTCAAATAACTCTCACTCACGTCGTGTACGTATGTGTGGCCGGTCGGTTGGTGGGTCGCTCGTATGTGAACACGTTTTCACCCCCGGGAAAATGCTGCTGCATGCCTAAAATGAGACACCGAGAGAAGCAGAAAGAGAGAGAGAGAGATACCTAGGGAGAGAGAGAGAGAGATGGAGGGAGTTTTCGTTATCACGTAATTTCCGCCGTCGCCGGTCGCCAAGAATTTTGTGGGGCCCATAGGAGTGGGTGCACGGTGGAGCACAGGTCGCGCGGTCGGTCTCTTGAGTAGTGTGCACACAGACACAGCCGGGAGTGGCACACACATAGACACGTGCCATAGAGACATGAAAGACACCGAGATGCAGCCGGACGCACGGAAAAACCGATGGAGTGGCGCGGTACACACATGATGATGAAAGCCGAAGCAGCCGCTCTTCGCCGAGACTCTCCGGAATGTGTGTATTACATGTGTGTATGCACAGGACACTCCCACTACCACCACCACCTTCTTCTTCTTCTTCTTCTTCTTATGCTGGTCCTGGTGCATGACATTCTGGCCTATTTGGCGCGAGCACTTCCAGCAGCACAGCAACTCACTCTTTCTCTAGCGTTCTCGCAGCATCAACATCAGTAGCAGCAACGGACATGGAACACAACCGGGGAGGGGTGACAGGAGCGTAGGAGAGGCACAGGAGAAGTCTGGGATGAGAAATAAAAAGACATTTCCTTGACGCGGAAAACCGAAGAAAAACGGTTTGCGTGTTCGACACACGGGCACACACTCGTACCCATCATGCCAGCAGACATGGGCGCCACTACACCTCCTTCTGCCCACCTTCACACCGTTGTCACTTTTTCTGACATTTTCCCATTTCCTGTTGCCGGATTGAAGCGGACTGCTTCTCCTCTGTACTGCTTAGCGGGAGACTGCTCCTGGGCCACCAGGGCCTCTGTGGAGAAAAAGGTAAACTCAATGTCCTGCCGCTTACTCCACCATCTCCCAGTGCTCCGCACGCCCTCCAGGGAATCCGTATGTGGTGGCTTGTCCTTTCGCAACTCGCCTCCTCTTTCTCATCCCATGAGACATTCTTCTGCTTCTTTTTACTGATCCAGACGAGAGAAGAAGCTGTTTATCGCGGCCAAAAGCGGCCACCACCGTACCGTTACGTGCCACTGGGATCCGAGAACGATGGATTCACCTTCGGCCTTTTGGCGTACGAGAGGATGCTTCTTCTTCCTTTTCTTCTACTTCTCACGCACACTTCTTCTTGCCCGCTTCGGCTGCTGCAAATGCGGTAAATCGAAGTGTATCGGATGGTGGCGATCAGTCGGTCGGTCGGAAGCTCTTAAAATATTCATACAACACTCCCGCCGCTCCCCGTCAGAGCACCCCAAAGGGCATCGAAAGAAAGCAGAAGACGAGAGAAAAAAAGGCATAAACAGCACAGACATTTTTCCAGCACCCCGACGGTACAATAACAACCCACGCAAGCCCACCACGTCCACCGAGCGGACCGATAATTCTTCGATTCCATTAGAATCCACCACCGGAAAGTGGCTTGCGGGCACTCTCTCCCTCTTTCTCTGCCCGGGTGGTGTTGATCCGGGAGGTGGTGTCCTTAATCTTTTACGAAATAATTTATCTGCCCCTGCTCCCTTCCTCCCGAGCGGCCATGGCCATCGAAGTTTAAATGCCTTCCGTTGCCATCAACCACTAAACAGAGGAGAGAGGGGGAGGAAGGGAGGTGGTTTTGCTGGAAAACGAAGTACACAATCCAATCGGTAAAGGATATCATAAATTAATGTGACAAACAATCGTGCACCGGTACCGCACCTCCACACTTGATGGCTTTTGTCGCTTGACTTTTACCGTTGCGCCAGGCCGGGATGTAATTTTGTTTTGCCAGAGTGCGTGAACCCGCGGAAAGAAGGAACTCGCAAGGGACAAAAAGATCTCGCAGCGGGTTTCCACGCCAGATCAGCCACATTGACGCGGTCCCATCAATCGGTTGTCACGTTTTGTGTCACGTCTCTCTCGTCTGGAGCGAATTAATGGTGCGGCGGCACACAGTTTCCATTCCACTGGAAAGCAAGTAACATCGAGACGCACTTTACGAGACGAGCACTGCGAGCTGAGCGTTTTTCAATTGAATTCCATAAATGATGCGGAATTAAACATCTTCTGGAGATGGAATTCGGGGGAGCGGTGACGTCACAAAACTGCCTCAAGAGAAAAATATGAAGTGAGGAATTTGTTAAAAGCATGTTGTCATGCTGAGTAGGCTCGTCTAATCTTTAAACCATTTCATGGAATGTATATGAAGAGAAGTAGCCCGTGACATGCGCCATCGATTCGTGGGATATCAACTGTCAAACCCCCAGAGAACGAAGTAACCATTGGAATGGTTTATTCCTCGAATAATTAGTAACGAAGGACCCGCACAACTCAAACCAATTTGCTCTTCTGAAAACGATCCCTAGAATAGTAGTTCCGAAATCCGAAAGATAATCCTGAAAATAACATCAATTCTGTTTCATTACCTGAGCGGTGAGTTTTGCAGCCGATTGGCGCCGAATGGAGCACTACGAAGAGGCGAAAACGGAACGACAGGAACTAGACAAAGCGAGATCACGTAGCGAAAAGCGGTTCTTCCCGGGAGCGAAATTCGAAGAAGAAGACTTCCCTCAGGACACCTGAATTCAGCGCGGAACATTCGGAGAAAGAGAAGAGAACCCACCGAGACCCACCGAGCTAACGCCGCGGTCACGAGAGACACAAAGGAGGAGGCCATTGGTTTTGTTTTTTATAATTTTTCAAGAAAATATTTACTGTATTTACACAATCAATCAAAGGTCAGAGAGGGCTACCCCCGTCCCGTTTGACCCTTCTTTTTTTTTTTGGGTGGCAAACGGGGAGAGGGAGGAGCCGCCCTCCGAGTTCCTGGGGGATAGTATCCCTCCCCGGGGGACCTACACGCAGGGTACGCAACTATGCTAAAGGGACATTAAATTAGGCGTGGACCGGGTCACATGGGGGGGGTGATGGGGAAAGGTAAGAGTATCGCTTGCTTAAGATTCTAATAAAGAACGCGAACCAAGGGAGCGCGTGGGGAGCGGGGGGAATGAGGGGTTGGTGGTTCAGTTCTACGGTACTCTACCTCCCGGGGGTCCATCCTCTCGACAAGGGGATGACATACACGTCCGGTGGCACTTTCTAGTGTAAATTATGATACAACGCTCTCGCTCGCTTTTTCGTCCTTCTGCGCGGCTACAATATTGTGGGGTGGCTGGGGGGGGGGGTTGGTGGTCAGTGTGACCTGCCCCCCCCCCCCCCCCCCGCCCACCGTTACAGTAACACACAGAGAACATACACATATACAAACACACGCACACGCATAGATGGATAGATAGAGGATCGAGATGGGTTTGCTGGTTATTTTGCGGGGGTTTTTGGGGTGGGAACTGGGAGGATGCCTTTGGAGTCTAAGACACCGGGGCATCGAGAGTAAGAAAGAGAGAGAGAGGGAGAGAGCGAGATAGGGTAGAGGGGTTGTTAATCCGGTTGGTTCGAATATTGCTGATAAGAACGCTGATTTGCTTGCTTGCTTGCTTGCTGGGGTCTTATGTGAAACACAAACTCACGCATTTAAACCTATTTCGCGGCGGCTCTCGCTGCTCACGGAGCTCGTACTGACTATTGACTGTGTTATGTATGTACTTCTGTGTGGGTGGGTGGGTGGGTGGGTGGTGGTGTGATAAGAAGAAAGTGTGATATGAGGACAACTCATAAACCTGTGGCTGGCTAGGTGGCTGGCTAGCTGGCTAACGCTATTACATATACTGTGTATGATACTGTCGCCCTCTCTTTCTCTCTCTCTCTCTATCTCTCTCTTTCTCGCTGTGACGTCATTACCAAGTTCAAAGCTTGCTCAGAATAATGGCTAGAGTGCGGGTGCGGTTTGCGCAGGAATGCGCCCTCTTCTGCGCGATCTTAGGTCAGTCTTGTTGTGTTTCTTTTTCTTTTTCCTGTCCCTCCCATCCCACTAGCTTCCCCTTCCCTCCACCACCTGATGATGGTGGAATGGAGAGCGAACGGGTACAGGAGGTGGACAGGATTCTAATCAAAGTGTTACCACCGCGTCGCAATCGTTCCACAACGTTCCTTTTCGCTTCGCTTTCTTATTGTATTCTTCTTGTTCATTATTCGAGGCCAATTGGTTTTTTGGTTAAATGTTGTTTTCTAGGCGTTTTCCAAGTTTTCTTTTTTCCTTTTCTGTTTTCCTCTTTTTCCGTTTTTCCGATTCTTAGTCAGTAGTTTCCTCTTCCATCCATCCATTTTTCGCGCCGTTTTTTCCTTCTCTTTCTTCCAGTTTTTGTTTATACAGACAGTTTTCCTACATTTCCCCGCCCCACCCCCACTTCTAAGTGGGGTGCGCGGAGGGTGCGTTCCCCGATTTTTTACTTTATCGCGAATTAGTTTTGTTTTCCATTTGTTTCATTTAAATTAATATCACTCTCGCTCTACTACAGGACTACACATTGTTTCGGGAGCTACTGCCACCACCACCACCACCACGAAAAATCACCGATGACGATCGCGATCATCAGCGAAAGGGGTGGATGGCGCGGGGTATTTTCAATTATCCTACAAGTTATATGTATAAGAATATCTTTCGCGCTTAGTACGTTCACGCCGTTCTGGTGGTGGTGGTAGTGGTTAGTGTCCCCCTAGAAAAAAAAACGCTCCTTCTCTCCTCGCTCCTGTTTATGACTATTTGATCTGGGACCCACGATCGCGGTTCCATGTCGCATGGAACACCCGCCGAGGGCGTACCAGGACGCTCACCGAGGACAAAACAACACATCAGACGAGATGGAGAGGAAGAGAAGGGTGGTTGGTTGGTGATGGTGGTGGGAGGACGTATACCGGGAATACACGGGACATCACCTCTTCAGACGACGATCATCACGGACGACGAGGACGATGAGGTGCATCGCCTGCGTGCACCACCATCATGCCGCCATTCCTCGATCCCTCGGCTGCTTTTGCTCCTGTCCCTCCACCTTCTGCTCCCTGCGGTTCTGCAACCGCAACTCTTCCTCTCGATCGACGACGATGATGGCTTCCCTCAGCTGCCGGGCCGGAGCTGCTGCCTTCTGCTCCAGGACGACGACGACGATCCCCCCGATCCGATCAAGGAGAAAGAGGAGCACGAGGACAGTAGGAGCAGCAGGAGGCAGGTACAGGCGAGGAGGGCATGGTGCGATCGGGAACCGTGCGCTGCCACCATACCGCCCAACCGGCCACCGCCATTGTTGTACGTCAGCTCCTCGTTCTTTACCACCTCGTTCGGGTGCTGCTTGTCGTACTCCTTCGTCTTCTTCGTTGGCTTACTGCCCGGGTGTGCATTGGACGGTGGACTGTTTATGTTGTAGTTATGATTATTAATGTTACTATTACCGTACGCGCCCCCATTGCCACCACCTCCACTGCCACCCCCACCGGGCATCGAGGTGCGCGGCGGTGAAGCGGTGTAGTGATGATTGTGGCGCCCGTTGGCACCGATCGGTGGCACGGCAAGCCCCGGTCGCCCCGGGTGGCCACCACCGTGCCCTGGCAGATGCTGGTTCGTTTGGTGCGGTTGCTGTGGGTGGCCACCATTGTTGTTGTTGCCCTGGTTACCGCCATCACCCCACACCGGCCAGTTGACCGTGTTCTGCACGATATTTCCCTGGCTCGTGTTGATGGCCGGTGGCAGGAGCCGCGAGTTCGGATCGAACGCATCGATCGAGATGGTGTTGTTGGTCCCGGCACCACCACCACCACCACCGGCAGCAGCGGTTCCACCATCCACTCCACTACCTCCTCCTCCGATAACGGTGCCATTCGAGGGTAGGTGGCCATGGTGCGACTGCTGATCATCACCGCAGCACACCTTAAAGACGACCTTCATGTTGTCGGTGGTACAGCGCCCCCCTATCCGCCTATGCAGATCGTCCTTGGACGAGGTCGAGATGAAGTAGTAATCGTTGCCCGGTAGGAACTCGAGACCGCCCGGTTGCGGTGTGAACGGTCGGAAGGTGATGGTGAAGAACATCAGCTTGTTCGGTTTGTCGCAGATCGCGATGATGCGCGGATCGTGGTTCGTAATCCGGCACGTCTCGTACTCCACCTTCGACACGTTGTAGATGATGTACTTTTCCGTCTCGTTGTCGAACGTACCCGGCTCGTACACCGGGCAGATGATATGCACCTGATCGTACTCGAACTGTGCGTTGCCCTTGTTCACGTCGATGATGTGATCCGTGTTGTCGATCCGGAAGATACTGTTCGTCGTGTTCCAGTGCATGTAGAACGTTTTGGCACAGTGCAGCACGGTCGGTTGCAGGGCGAGCAGCTGGACCGCGATCACAAGCGCGATCGTCAGCGTCGAACTGCTACCGATGCCGGGCAGGCAGCACCGTAACCGGGCACTAACGTTCCGGTACCGTCGGCGCTTTGTCGTTAGGCTACTGTTGCCGGCAGTTTGCTGTTGCTGCTCCGGCTGGTGGTGGTTGCTATGACTACTGCTAGTTTTACTACTACTGCTACGATGCCGGAGTGCTGCCACTGTCGTTGTTGGTCGTCGCCACCACCGTCGACCGGTATTTGTTGTTCTACATCTCGCACCGCACGCACTGCTGCTACTGTCACTGTTACTGCCGCTGCTGCTGCCTTTCGATCGCATTTTGCTGTGATCGAAGGAGCCGTGCCTGCTGCTGCTGCTGCTGCTGCCACTTCCACTGTGATGTAAATTTCGTCGTTTCATCTTGCCAGCATCTGTTTTCCTGCCGTCCGCCTTGGCAGTGGTGGTCGGAACGGGGAACACTGTGTGTCTCTCTCTTTTCTGCACCGAAATTGACTGTCGAACCACCCCGAAATGTTTCTTCTCTCGCTTCGCTTTGTTGACACTTTTTTCCTGGGCTGGCACAAGCTGACCTGCTCACCATGCGCAACGCACGCACATCGCGCCACAGATTAGTAGTCGACGACCGCACAAATCGAACGCGAATCGCTGCGCGGCATAAAGTTCCAGTTCGAAATCGAACGCTGGGGGTCCCCAGATGTGTGTGATTCCAGCAGGCTATGGTTTGTTGCACGGTACCGCCGGTGCCAAGATTTATGCGTTTCACTTTTCCGGTTTCTGCTCGGTTGGCAATAAAAATCAAAAACCCGGCGCCGACGGGGAACGATAAATTACCCGGCACACACGCGCACGCACGCTCGCACGTATGGATGTTTGGAATGAGATTAATTTTCGCCAACGCACTTTTCGTTGTTGTTGTTGTTGTTGTGGTGTTGTTGATAATTCTCTAATCTGTTTCCTTCACCGACGCCGGATGAGATAACGCGCACACGACACACAACACGGGTACCACGGACACCAAAGAAGAGCACCACCGACACCAAAACACCAGATATCAGAGCCTGCTGTGCAGCAAGGCATTCCTTTAGGCTACTGCTGCTGCCATCGCGCTTCTTCTTCTTCTTCACGCTCTACTCTGTGGCCGTAATATTATATGCTTTGCTTATGCTTGCACGCACCCAGCACGCCTGCCAGACCGGCCCCTGCTGCCGTTGGTAATCACTTGATGTAATTTCCCCCGTCTTGCCGCTTCTGCCACACAATCGCACCCTCGTACCTGCGCGGTGGAGGAGGTAATACACACTCAAATATTTTCGACCATTTTCTTTTTTTACGACCCCCGCTTTAGGCTCTCCGTTCGCGTACACACTCATGCACTCGAGCACAGACACCACTTATTTCCACGCGTAACACCCACCCCCAGCAGCGGGGGGTTTCCGTGCTCGTCGTCGCCACGAGCATCAACAACAACAGCAACCATTCATCTCTCCCGCAGGACGACGTTGAGGACTACTCGATCGAAAACGCACGCACACACACACAGAGGGGTACACGTACACAGCAGCACACATACACCAGTGGGAGCGCGAGCGCGGACGCGTTTTCCCGTAGCGTAGCGGCAGGATGATTATTCTTCGATCGAAGTAACCACCGCACCACACTCCTTCTTTTGCATCCTTTCCGAGAGCCTTCTCACTTACACACCAGATACACTGCTCTCTTTCTCCCTCTCTCTCTCTCTCTCTCTCTCTCGCACACTCTGGCAGCACTGTGGGCAGTGCGTTTTCCGGTTTCACGTTTCGTGTTTTCCTTCCTTCTTTGGCAGGATCGCCGTTTCAGATCTTGTAGAAAGAAGGCACACCAGATCCTCCCTGTTGCACCAGCACTGTACTTGTTGTATCGCACGCACTGTGACCCACGGGCTACAGTGCGGTGTATGATTGTAGAACCGCTGGCGTTACGCACCGAGAGCACCATAAATCATTTGCACCGCGCGTCGTTTTCCTCCGTTTTTTCGGGCACCCACACTTCACGC
The DNA here is from genome assembly GCF_943734665.1 of Anopheles aquasalis. Lineage (NCBI taxonomy): Eukaryota > Metazoa > Arthropoda > Insecta > Diptera > Culicidae > Anopheles > Anopheles aquasalis. The sequence continues at coordinate 76,590,455 of NC_064877.1, forward strand.
AAACGGTCAGCACACGGCGCACAAAGTAAACGTGCGTGCACGTGTGTACGAGTGTGTGTCTGTGATGAGGATGTTGCGATACCTTCCCCCCACTGCTCCTCCTCCACGGATCCAACTTGGCGTGTTTTCCTTTTACGTCGGACGTCGTGGTCGTGGTCGATCGACGTCGTTCTTTTTGGTTCTTCCCTTGCGGGTTCTCTTTTCTTTCTTTCTTTCTTGTGCCTCTCCTCTTTAATTCCCTTCCATTCGCTTTCACGCTTTCCGCCTTCTCTTATTCTGCCTTTTCTGCTTCTTCTTCCTCTTCTTTCTGCTTCACGCTCGTCAGCAACGATCTCGAGAAGGCGATCTCGGATGGGTGATGCTGGGCCGCGCGGAAGATTAGACGCGAGGGAGCCCCTTCTTCACCGTCGTCGTCACAGTCGCGTCGCGTGAATGATCAGCTTTACAAGAACGACGAAAGAGAAATCACTAACCACCAGCACCACCATCGGGGTGGGGGGTGCGCGCGCGAGTCGAGAACAGCAAGAAGAGAACGACGAAAATCCAATTTTTCACGCCAAACACCCCACAAGCGGCACACGGAGAGCTCTTCTTCGTCTAGCTCGTTTCTCACGGTCGAAGGAGGCGCGTTCGTTTCGAAATCTCTACGCAAGCCGCAGGGCCCACCAAAAACGTTAAGGCTAATCTCACCGAATAGCACGAACGCACGCACGCACGAATGCACGATAGAAAGTGGAGGCACAGCACGCGGGGTGCTGGCTTGTTACGACCGAATTCTTTGCCGTCGTCTTCGAAGACAACTAAAACAACGACCGTGCACCGCACTCTCGATCGCTCAGTACACCAAAAACTGAAACTCGCAAGCTCGTAGTAGCCCGCGACACGATTGCCAGTCAACCGAAACGTGCCAGACGGCGACCGCGGGTTGCTTTGCTTTTTTAATTCCTCCGTGACGCACTCCGCGGAATGTACGCGCGCACACGAGAGTTCAAGTTCAAACTGCCGGCGGTACACGGGCGTGCGTATCCGAGATATGGGGATGATGGTCGACCGCCACGCGTTTTGTTGTCTCTTCACGAAACCACAACACTGCACAGAACCACCGGGAATCTTCACTCTTGTCACTCTGTTTCGCGTCTCTTGTGTGTTGTCTTGGCCAGCGCTGCGCGTTTCCGTCGAGCGCGCGAGGTACGTGCGTGCTCGTCCGAGGTTTCCGAGAAAATTTCCGAACCCGAACCGGCTGGTCCGAGCTGAACCCCGAGAAACCGGCAAGCGACCGGATCGGCCACACGAAGCGTTGACGAACGGGCGCGGGATGAACGAGACACGAACCCGAACCACCCCCGATTATCAACCCCCGAGTAACCCTTTCGCGACGACGATGCGACGACGAAGACGCCGATTTTTGGGGGAAGCGAGTGCGCGGGAGGGTGCATGCCCAAAGTAAGCAAAGTTGCTTATAACGCCGATAAACTGATTAATTGATTCTGATTTGTTGGGTTCTGGAGGCGATGCAGGTAATGCCCAGCAGAGAATCCTCAAAAAAGACAAAATCGAAAAGCGTTGCTGGCGTAGCAAAAATGGCATGGCAATTAAAAAAAGGAAATGCTTTTGTCAAATCTCGATGTGAGGCCGGGCATGTTAAAATTTTGCAAATTATTGAAGCATTTAGAAACGACGCTCTAATAACCAAAGTCAGATGGTCCTCTGACTTGGAAAGTCATTCCACCACTGCCTTACCTTCCACCCCTTGCCTGTAAAAATCGCGCAACAATGCTACTTGGGTCTTCAAGGAATCCAGGAATTCTTGAAGAAGACTTTGGTGTAGGTCTACAGCTGATGTTATGTCCCAACAGATAGATGCTTTTTAAAAGACTTTGTTCAAAATATCCTCTTAAAACGCTTCAAGTGGATCACTAACCACGGTCAGTGGCAATAAAATCGCACTCTAAAGGCATATTTCTAGATCGTGAATCGTGGAGTCAACAGCAGCTCCTTTAGTGGATCGTGGATAGCTTATCAACACGCTGGTAAGATAGTTGATATCACACCTGGATCCTGGGTCTTGAGAGAGCCAGAAGCATTCCTCGGTTTTCTTTATGTTTCTATTTCTCGTGTTGGGTCAACATGTGTGTATCATTTATTTGGTTTCCACGAGATTTTCCGCGCAGGAAAAGGCGATTTCCGTGATCTTTTCGATCCTCTAGAACTTTTGTTTCCATTTTCCAGCCGGCCATGAGAGTGAAAGAGACAAGGAGCGTGTGAACGAGACGGAACGAGGCCGAATCCGAATCGAAACACGAAGCCGAGGGGTGTTTATCCCGACCGCACTCAAAGTTCACGCCGGAACTCAGCAGCCCGAACGGTGGTGAAATTGGTGAGTTTGTGTGAAGCCCAACACCCCAGAATATTTTGTTCGCATTTTTCACAAAAAGATGCCCTTTTCTTGGACCATTTGTTTTCGTAAATTTTGTTTTCAGGAAAGCAACCTGGAACCTCATTAAAAAGCTAAATAAAGATAATATCCCCGAGTGTCTGTAACATTGTTTTGTGTCTACATAAAAATTGAATCATATTTACAATTTGCACTAAAAATAAATGTTCTTTCTAACAAAACCACAATAAGAAGACGTTTTAAAGACATGAATCACTGATCTGAAATAAGATCCTTACAGGATTGAGTCACAATTTTCAACGCTCATCTCTGGTGGTTAAGGATAAGAGTGATCTCCAAACAAATCATTCGCAAAGGGCGACGGCAAAAGAGTCATTTCCAAAATACCCTTCCCCAGGACACGATCGTTCAGGATCCTCAAGGTTCTTTCTCTTATCAGTTCCTCTACCTGGCACCCTGCCCGGTGGCCCAAGAGCCAGCAATAAAATCCGAGCTGTTGAGTGTTTTGTGGTGACCTCGACGTCCAGGTAAAAGGTAGCGCGCGAGGTATCGAGCATAATTCCACATCCAACCAAAAGCACAACACCCCCGAATCTGGCCACTCGCCGGATCGACGACAAATCCATTTCCAAAATCGTAAAACCACACGCCACCACCAGTTCGGCGTTTATTGTTTTCTGGCGTGTGAAGAGCAGCAAAATGGCTTCATAAAAATCAGTTCACAAGGCGTCACCACCGAATTCCGGGGCCGGTGGGGTGAGCCGGCCTAATGGGCTCTTCTCTCGGCGGAACATGACGCTGCACGTGATCCGCCACGTCACCGACGGCGTTGTTCTTATCAGCCTCCGGGACCGGTGTTGTGCCCATCAGTTCTCACCATCTTCGCACCGTTGCTACGCGCTTACTTGTCAATGGAAAAACGGGGGGACAGGGGCGGGGGAACTCATAAAAGAGTCCCCAACCTGGCGGCTTGCCCCGTTCCTCAAAAAGAGTCGTTGATCGTTTTGATGATTTTATCCTTGACAGATTCCTTTTCTCCTTCCCCCCCGACACACACCCCATGGACGACACTGATTGCTGGCCCCGTCCAGGACCATAAAACGGAACCGGTTTCACTTCCGGTCGGGGAGGAAATGCCAACACCACCACCACCACCACCGTCCGCTGCCGTCCATTCACTATTTGCCGTTATAATTAAAGTCCTTTTTATCGCTCGCTACGAATCTGGTGTCGCGCGCTCGCTCGCTCGCTCGCCCTCCGCTAAATTGCGCTCCCCAGTCCCCGGACAAGGGACACACGAACTCCTTGGTAGTGGCAGTGAAATGGCCACCAGGAGGAACCTACCGGTACAGTTGCACGCCAGTGGCCGATCCGAAAAAGGGAAGGATTCGGTATCGATTTTCTGATTAATTTATGCCCGTGCGTTTCCTTTGGACCATAGTCGTGTAAGGACCTCGTCCCGTGCCGTGTAATGTTGCAATTTGGAAGCTAGACTCCAAACCGGATCCAACGGCCAGAGGAGGGCGCTCGTGTTTGTCGAAGAAATAAAATTAGCCAAACCGAACCGATCGAACCCAGCTGGGGAGGGGGATTTTAGGGGGTTGAAGGTGGATTTGCTCAATGTCTGGGACCCCCCACTTGGTCCGTCTGGCGTCGGTGGGCACCCCAGGTTGGATCGTTTCGTTGATTATAGACATTACAACATTTCACTAAATCGAAGGAAAAGCTTTCTCGGCGCAAAGGAAGTATCCATTTCCACACGATTTTCCCCTCCGTTTTTCCTCGTAACGTGGAAGAGGATGGGTGTCCAGGTCCGGGAATCATCAGACTCATGATTACGGGGCTTTCTTAAATGGTTTACGAGCCAGTCATGTGGAGGTCCTTCCCGGTCGGTTCCCGGGACCCCTCTTACATCATGAGCTATCCATTTTTGCACTCCACAACGTGGGTTCTTCTCTATTTATTTTTACAAACTCACTCCCCCCGTTGGCGTCTGACCACCATCATCGATCAGTCTCCGCCCCGGGGGGAGGAGAAGGGGAGTGGGTCCGTCCCAAGGGAAAGGAGACGAATGTGTGTGCAGGTGCTGTGCACTGTGTTGCGGAAGATCCTTTCCAGTCAATTACATCAATTTAGACGAAGGTTGATGGAGGAAAAGCCGGTCGCCACTGGTCGCCGTCGTGTTCGGACGTAAATGCCAAGCGGACCATTAAGCGGACCGCCGAGCCGTCGGTACAAAATCGGACCGGTGTGGGGTGAAAAAGGTAAGGATATCCCCGATAAGGATACATTCAAAGGCTAGATTCAAATCCACCTTCAGGCCCTTAACCAGCGAGCACAAACTGGCATCGTCCGCGAGCTCATGAATCATCGAGAAGGAACCAGTCGTCCCGGGGACTTGACAGCCGAGGTGGTGGTCTTTGTTCCAATTTTCCAATTGTCCTCTTCCATTATTGAGCACCAGAGCTCCAGTAGCTGGTGAGCATATCGCACATTATCCTTCGATTCAGTTTTTTTTATCTTCCTTTTCTTCCTCCTTGTTTGCTTTTCTTCACTTCCTTCGAAGGAACTTCTTGAAGATTCTCGTCAATAAATGACGCCAATGATTACGGCGTCGTGTGCTTTGTGTATGGGTGATGTGGACACGCGAGCGAACCATGTTTGCGGTCAGGTCTGGCCAGCTCATAAGGATTTCATCATCATCATCATCATCATCATCATCATCATTGGCGGTGGTGGAGTTGGTGGATCTACGTAACGTAATTACCGAAAATCAATACTCGCAAACAACGCTCGACTGGTGTGGCGATGGCGGTGACTTGCTCGAGAGAAGGCGCCAGGGAGTGTTGGCCCTCGTGGTTTTGCACATGTCTGGTCCAGGGGCGTCCCATGTCTTCGTCCCTAAAACTCGCGCGCGCCAAACCATCGTGAGGTGGTCGCCACTCATCCGCGCAAACGTTTCTGACGCACACACAGGCACACATACACGAGAGTCGACACAAGCACCACCTAACCGGGTCCTGAGGTTCGCTTGCTAGCGCCGGCCAGAGCAGTCGGCGAGAGCGGGAGTCAAGCGATTAAGGATGCAAACTATCATAAATCATGCGATGTTGATGATTAAATTAAATTACACCGAGAGAGCGAGCGAGAGAGAGAGAGAGAGAGCCACGGAGACGCTTGGCCACGGCCACGGCGGCCCCGGGCACCCCTCGGGGTCATTGATGATAATTTGAGCCATTTCCACCCTACTCGCACTCGCTCTTCAGCCTTTCCCAACATTGAACTCCGACGGACGGAGTCACCATCGAACCGAACCAGTTGAAGCGAAAATCAGAAGCCAAACCGAATAGAGTAGTAGGCCGCGCTCGGTAGGTAAGTCCCTTTTGGAACACCCTTTTTCTCGAAAACACAAAAATCCCTGCCCTGCCCTGCCCGGCCTACTGGGATCCGTTTCTTTGCTTTACCGAGTGTGCACGCGCGTGTATGTGTGCGTCGGTGATTTGGATGAAATTAAAACACACAAAACACACGGGGAACACGAATTTACATACGGGACACGACGGACGACGGACAGGCGAATGGGAATCCTGGGCGCAAACAAGAGGGAAAAAAATCCCTCACAGGCACATGCGTTGATTTCAAGACTCCTAGTGTGTGCTGTCGACCATCATCACCATCATCATCATCATCATAGTCATCATCATCATCATCATCGTCATAAAAGTTGGAAAACTATGAGCCAGGGCGTTACCATGACGCTAGGACTTGGTGGCGGCTCTCGTTCGGCTTGGAATGGGAATTCGGTTGGAAAAACTAACCGGAAAAATGGACGGGTAGAAGCAGTAGTACCAGCAGCAGTAGTAGTAGTAGTTTTCTAATTAACAGCAATACTAGCAGCAGCAGCAGCAACACCAGAAGAACGACGGGAGTGTGCAGTCGGGTGAAAAGTTTTAATTTGAGTTTGAATGCGACGCGAACCGTCGCGAGCGGGATCGCGAGCACATTTTCGCTTAACCGAGCACCCGGACCCCCGGACACAGGAAAACAACACAACGCCCGGGTGTTTCAAGTGCTAAAATGGCCACTTCCCGTTTCATAATTTTCCCAAAATAGTTACTCCAGCCAGCCGGGCGCGGTCTCTGTCCAAAAAATGCATCATTGCACGCCACTCGACTTTATTTTGCTGTCCCAAAAATTTTCTCCCCGGCCGGAAGTTCCAACTAGACAACCCGTATCCTGACACTAATCAGGTTGCGAGCGCCACTGCCGTTTTCAGATAAGCAGCTAGAGTAGCACTGTGACTGGTGTGCTGCCGGTGGAGTGGAGCTTCACTGGAGCCAAAACTTAATAATGACACGCTGGAGCACGCCACACCAGCAACTCCTGTTCTCTATAGCCGGCATTTGATCGGCGCACACAGAGAGACAGACAGAATTGTACAAATGAGAGGCCAGATTTGCGAGCTGGGGGTGTAATTATTTCCGTTTCGTTCGTCCTGTCGTCCTGTAACGAGCCAAACTGCGCCAGTCGCTGAGGTCCTTCTGCTGCTGCTGCTACTACTACTACTACTGCTAGTGGTGGTGGTGTAGTGAGCGACGTGTTTCATCGAAATCATCGTGCGTACTAAAGGGAGTTTCTCCAGTAGCTGCTGCGATGCGATTCTTTTCTGCTGGTTATTTTCTTCTCCTTCTCCTCTTTTTTTTTATTCATTATTACACAGTACCTTTGCCACTCCCTAACGAACTCATCTAGCAGCGGAGCAGAGCAGCGGCAAACCAACTAAGTCAAACTACATCAACAGCAGCAAAAGCAGTCAACCAATCCCATCCACGGCCATAAGAGGACCTCACATTCCCCCCCGGCCCGACCCGTTCCGGTGGTGCCTGCCGATGCGTAATGCAATCGAGAAGCATAACGAAAAGAAATGGAAAACACACATGAACACAAAAAAAAGGAAACCAGGGGGAGGGAAAAAATATGAAAACGGCAAACCAGTGCATTCTCGCGTATGGTTCAGCCCCCAAGCGTGCGTCTTCGTCCTCATCGTCGTCGTCGGCAAGCAAAACCACTGGTAATTATTGTTGGGACGAATGGTTTCGAGAAGTGACGTGCTACCGAGCTACTATACTCTTGCACACTCGTGAACAGCGAACAGGGAAAACTCAAATCTCCACCTCATGGTGGCCACCCACCCACCAGCAGTCATCGCGTTGTGCACCGGCACGGTAACACTTCCGAGAAGTTCTGAGCGAAAGCATAAAGTTGACAAACTGCTCCTGGCCCGCGCGGCGTCCTATAGGACCTAGGACAAAGTGCACAGTTACAGCTAGGGTTTCCGGTGGAAAAACGCAATGCAACGCAACGCAAAAAATGGGGAAAAAGAAAAGAAAACCCGGGGCGGAATGGTACACATACGCACCTCCGTGTGCACACAAAAATTGCATCCCCCTTTGCGGGGCGGGCGTGCGTAGGCAATATATTGCGGAGTCCGTCCGTCGGAGAGTCCGTCGTCGGTGCTGGGATGCACTTGGTAGGATGCACTGTGAATGCATCGTGTCGTGTGCACGTTGGATGACCTCGGTTGGTTTGTGCCAGGGGAGTTTTGAGATGGGTTAGTGTGCTTCCCCCGGTGTGTGTTTGCACACATACGAATGCATCCCTCGTGTTTTTTGTTTTTAGCTCCAGCACACGTGCAGCATTAATTTGGAGGTTGGTCGGTCGGTCGGTCGGTCGGTTGGAATGGGTTTTTGGTTTTCCCATTTTGCGCCTCAACTGTCCCTCGAGGCCACAGGAGGCCACAGAAAAGGTGTGAAATGAGGTTTAATCAGCGCGGTCGGTCCTCGAGCTTGACTCCTCCGCCATCCACTGGCCGTGACATGCGCGGATTAACCTTTGGTCTTGGATTTTATTTTTGATATATATTTTTTTCTACACGCCGAGTGTCTACCCCAAAGGATACTAGACACCTCAGCGACGTGTGACAGAATTGAGAGAACATAACGTAGAACATCAGACTTGACAGCTTGCTTTGCAGAAGCGTTTTTGGATCCAAGTCACCATCTACAGCACTGCTGCGGTTCCTCGCTTGTGTTGAAGTCTTTCTCCGAAATTTCCCCCAAAAAAAGAGCACACGCGTTCGTCGTCACCAACACAATGTTGCAACAATGTTGCACAGAGTGCAATTGTGCCCAAGACAACCCAAGGTAACGTCAGGGCATATCGCCACTTGAACTGCCAGGTGATGATTTGCCCGGGAGAAACCCATTGACTCCTCGCTGCATCTCTCAAGCTCACAGAATATTCGTGCGTGCTGGAGACCGTGCTTCTGGCTGCTTGTAGCACACTTACCGAACCGCCCCAATACCATGTTCTGGCTGACATTTTGTTTTTTGTTTTGCAGCGTTTCCGCGATGCTCTTCGCACTTAATTATGGCCACCACCGCGACTGGCGTTCTGTGTTGCTAGAGAGATTCTTCAAGGGTGCAAGCCGCCACCCTCTTGTTTGCTTTCGAAAAAAAGGGGAGCCTGGATTCTCTATTACTCCAACTCACTCGCTGGTAATCTCCCTAGCAACGAAGAAGCCTTCCATAGATGTCCTCGTGTCTCTCTCTCTCTCTATTACAGTGTGCGTTGTATGAATGGAAGTAAAGAGCACAAAACAGTAGCAAGAAATGCAGCAAATGCTCACACACCGCGACAACGGCAACCATCTCAGCCTTGGTAGGCTTGTTAGAGGAACGGTTTTTTTGTAGTAGTTGTAGTAGCAGTAGGCCGTTGTAGAGAGATGCAGATGAAAATGGCTGAAGCGTGCAACGCAACGCAACGCAACGAGACAACACGAACGCCCCTGGCAGCAAGGGTTTGGGGAAGAAGAAAGGGGAAGGGAAGACGAGGCAAAGGTGGTCCGATGGCCGGAAGGAATGGGGGGCGGGAGCTGGAAAATAAGGTGTGAAAAGGTACTTTTCGTTCGTTCGCCAACCCAAAACGAAAACAACGAAACCAAGCACCGACCACGGGGGGAGGAGCGGGAGCGCTTCACCAGAGGATCACCATCCGGAGCAGCTCCTCTCCCCCCCGGGGGTTTCCGGGCCCACCAGTCATGAACTGCGTGCGTGTGCGTCGTCCTCGTCGTCGTCGTCGCCCGCCCTGGAACTGACAGCTCCTCAAGTGCAGGCAGTGAGCACCGTTCTTCCTCCTCCCCGTGGGGGCCTGGAAGAAATCCGATACCAAGCGAGAGTGAGCGCAGAAAAAAGAGGCGGGCGGAAGGAGGATGAATGCAAAAACAAGCGAACGCACCTCACGAAATGTGGAAAAGTGCAAATGCCTCCCCTGCGCCCCCGTGTATTCGGGTTTGGCATGGCAAGACAAACCGATCAACCGTGGCATGATGGATGGATGGATGGATGGATGGATGGCGCACCGCACCAGGCACAACCTGGGGCTGGTTCGTTTCCATTTTATGCTCCGGATTTCTCGCATTTTTCGCATTCGCTCTTTCTCGCTCCCTCGCGCCAAAGAGAACTCCAGGACCCGGTACTGCACCACACCTCGACTCATCACTCGTTGTCATGCCTTTCAAGCCTGAGCCTGACTGGGCATGTATGTGTGTGTCTGTACGTGTGCGGTGGGGGCGGAGTCCGGTAAAGGGTTAAAGGAAGGGCGAGGAAGAGAGCCAGATAGAGAATGTGCGAGAGAGCAGGAGCAGGAACGCATCGAGAAACGGCAAAAACAAAAGGTTCGCCACGGATTGATGTGCTCGGCGAGGGGGGGTTAGGTTGGTGTCTGCTGGAGGTTCAAGGGGAGGGCGCAAGGGGTTGTAATTCGATCCTCTTGTCTGTCTGTATGCGTGCCCTCTTTCTCTGTCTCTCTCTCCCTTTTCATGAAGATCCTTTTTAGAATGACGTTCTGTCTCGTTCACCGTTTTCGGGACTTTGCCTCCTGTGATGCAGCAGCAACGCGGTAGCAGTAGAGCAGCAACGGTTTGCAAAGTGCACAGAGAGAGAGAGAGCGAGCGAGCGAGCGAGAAGTAGTAGGCCATGGGGATAGATGTAGCAGGAGGATGACGCGAACGGTTCGTTAATCTTCTTTCGTCGCTTCCTCACTTTACAATTTGCACTTTGCACACGACAGCGGCGACGACGTCACACACGTCCCTGAGGAAAAGTGACGAAGAGGAGGGAAGAGAGGGGAAGAACTCAAGCCGCACCGGTGCATGCGGTATTAGCGGCGAAAAGGTTATGATGGGCCACGACAGCAGCAGCAGGAGCAGCAGCAGGAGCAGAGTGCGTATACCGTCGTCGATACCGGGAGCTCTTCCTCTTAATGAAGCAAATCGCATGACCTCAACAGGGGGAAGGGATTTGCCACGAGGAGGTGAGCGCGGAGACTACTGGGAGTATCGAGTTTCTTCCGAGACCTTCGCTCCACTCCTTCTTATCGATTGCCGCGCTACCGTTGTTGGCCGCTTTCCTGCCTTTCGGAGCTCGGAGCAAGACAGTTCCTCCAGCCAGCCAACTGCCAACTGCCCTTTCACACATTCTGTAGCGCTTCTAGGGGTTTTTGGGGTGGCCAAAAGCAGTAGCACCACCAGTAGTAGCAGCAACAGCAGCAGCAGCAGCAATGGTATCTGGAGCACGGTGTCGGTTCCAAATGGGTTGTTGGTGTAGTCCCTGCGCTCTGCGCTGCGTTGGTGGAGCCCATTATTCGATTAGAACGTGCAGTGGAACACGAGCCAACGCGAGGAACACCCAACTAGAGCGCGCGCAGTTGTTTGTTGACTTTTTATGGTCTCAAGCGATCTACTGCGAGGAAGAGAGCAGCAGGTCGCACAGGTCTCTTCGTTGGACATCATTTGAATCGTTCTCAAGAAGAGAACGCAGTGATATGCAAAATACAATTCGTACTTTTGGAAGATTCGCTCCCCTTGGCTTAACCTCAGCGCGACATAAAAGGACACACGCGTTGCATCCGATTGTGTGACTGATTTGCACACAATATCGGTTGTCTTCGTTCCCGCTCGCCAGCCGTCCGAAACCTCGTACTCCGGACAATCAATCCCAACGAGCAGCCGCGTGCTTTCGCTCCCCCGGGGGAAACGACCTGACACCCGGACCCATTCGAATGACTGATGCCGATCAGTCAACCACCGCAACCGTCATCTCCATCGAGCTTCTTGTCGCACTCTCTCGCTCTCTCTCTCTCTCTCTCTCTCTCTCTCTCTCTGCGTCTCTTCTTCTGGTTCGGCGCCCCCCCAAAAGCCTTTCCACAGCACTCCCCCTTCGACTGCTGACCATCATTTCGTCAGTCGAGACCAAAAGTGGTGTCCCGTCCCTGGTTCCTCTGGCACACCGTGGATCGGGGTCCTAAATTGTGGCACCGCCGGTTTGCAGAACAATGTTCCCTTCTCGGTTTCGCCTTCATTCCTTCCCGGGCCATCGGTCGGTCCGTTCGGTCGCAAAAGAATGATTCGTTGCGACAGATTTCTCAGCCGGCGCATTCTATACCCTTCCTTTCGCTTCTCTTCGTGTTTCTCTTCGCCCCCGTGGTGCGGCTCACCGTAAAAGGACTTCCGTGGCATTGTTCTACTGTGCGGTGTGGCCACGAGGTTCACAGATCGCCATCGCGAGAACTTTTGCACGAAACCAGGGACTTGGCGGTTTGGAGAGTGTGATTCGCTGGAGGTTGACAAAAGACGACCAGCTTTTGAGGGTTGTTTTCTTCGCGGTGAGCATAAAATGATGAGAAAGCATTAAATGACACGCTTTACTGAAGTCGCTCTCGTCGGAAGTAACTGAAAGTGAGAAAGCGTTTTTTTTGGGGAAAAAAATCCAAAATGTCGTCAGTGTCACACCATCATGCACCTCACTGTAACCGATCGAAGCAGCCCGCCCGCCGAAAAAGGGGATGTGACTGAGATTGCTGACTCCTGCTGGTCCTGAAGAAGAATGCTATCGGCTACCCATTCCCAAGTAGCAGGCCTTGACGACGAGATTCTCTTCGCGGCGAGGAATGCCCCCATTCGCTGCTTACAATTTTCGAACGACGACTCCCGACGACACGGACGTTGGCAAACTGTCGCAAATTGTTTACCAAAAATCGCCCGACATCCTTACGAAAGCGAAAACGAAAATTCGAACCACGGAATCAAAGTTGGTGGCGACGGCAGCGAAGGCGAAGATTTCGATTCGTGGCGCGCGCGGTGTCCATGGCAATCGATCCGATTATCGCGCGTCGCACGCACCCCCGGCCACCACACACCCCAAAAACACTGCCAATGATCTTCGAGATGAAGTCGAAA
>NC_064877.1:76618146-76655646 GCF_943734665.1 Anopheles aquasalis
GACCGGTGCGCCAGCCTTCAGCAGTATCCTAGCGACGTCCACGTAGCCTCCTTGGGCGGCGAAGAATAAAGCTGTCGTACCGGTCTAGAGTGAGACAGAGAGAAAGCGAAGGTGAGATAGTAGAGGGATTGGCGAGCATAAATACATAGTTTCCTATTGGATTGTCTTGTCCCCTGTCGTTCCGTCCGTCGTTAGATGGACGGAGCAGATGCAGAACGAGTTCAATTAAGTGTCCGCTCGCACCAAGGCAACGGCACAACAACAACACCCCCCTGCAGAGCAGTGGAAAAATGATTTTCCTTCATCATCCTCACCCTCGGATCCCCAGGATCCTTCGTAGTGAGTAGATAGATTACGCGTCATAGCGCGGGCACCATTCGACATCAACATCATCATCATGCTCATCATGCTCATCATTCTGCTGGTGGTGATATTGGAAGGGTCAAAGTAAAAATTCATTTTTCCCATGACGACCGCCAACAGGACGACCGCCCAGGGGTTGAGGGTTTGTGGCATCCCTCACCGAAGCGCATCTCAACTTGTTACAGGGGAGATTGCACAAAAAGGGAACGAACTATATTTCGGAAAACTATCTGGTGGAAACCCCTGTCGGTGTGGTGTCTCTAGGTAATGAGGCCGGCAGGATTACATGTGTTTCTTGTTAACAGGGTGGCACCTCCCTTATGTGGCACTAGCATATTATTATATGTTTCCATGAAAATGACCATAAAATTGTAGCATTTGCAGCGAGTTGCGTTCGAGTTCGTCTGTTGCTGAGAGCAACAGCGAGCATGTTTCACAAAACTGTGTTCAAACTGTGTTCAAACAGTTTGACTGTGTTGTTGGCCAACATTCCACTCCAAAAAAAAAAAAATGGCTAGGAATGGAAACATTCCAACCGGCATTGAATTCATGCGGCATTCCTCGACACCGAAAAGGAATTACGATTTTCGGCAATTTCGGTGCAACCGAATTCACTGGAAGTAGTGGTGCAGTCGGATGGAGAGCCACAACATGAAATCATAAACTAGCCATCCACTATAGGATGCTAGGAGTAGCACACATTTTCGTTGGAGTACTTTTTTCCGTGATGATTTTTCCTTTTTTGGAGCGCGTTGTGCCGTGATGTGCCTACGCAATCGCTCCACCATTCGCTAAATGGCGTCCACAAAAAGCAGTGAAGCAACGCGGAGAGAAAATGGGGAATTTTCCATTACATTTTTCATCCCCCCGTTTTTACTATTTCGACCCTCACCCCTCTCTCTAGGCAAAGGGTGTTCGCATCCTTTACGGCGTGCTGGCCGTTAGCGTTGGCCGGCGCTGGCAAACTTCCGACACTTTTGGCAGTTAAATCGTTTGCTAACGAATATTATAATTTGTATTTCACGTCTCCCTCGTGGGACCTCGAGCTTCTACTTACCACTCGGCGTGCATTAGGATCGGCACCCTGCTCCAGCAGCTCGATGACGCAAGCGGTATGTCCTCCGGCGGCCGCCAGGATTAACGGAGTCGTGTAGTCCTGGAGAAAAGAGAGAGAGTAAAGGGCGAAAAGGAAATTAAGTGATGCCAGTAGCAATGATGAAGAGACAGCTATGGAGAGAGCGCACGAGAGAGAGAGAGATGAAAATGGGAAAAAATTATTACACCAGAAAGCTGGCAGCCCGAACAGGAAGTCTCACCGCCTCGCTCTCTAGGCTCGCTGCTTCCCCCAAAAAGGACGACCAAGGGGGCCAGAGGAAGCAAAAAACGGAAGGAGGGAGGAGGCGAGTGAAGCGACAAACTATTTATTATGGCGTTTTCAATTTCCGTTCACACTTATAAATAAACCCCGGCGCGTTCCTAGCTGGCTCGCTAGCGCACCATCGTCGTCTTATTGGAAAATGAGCTCGCGAGAAAAGGGCGTGAAAAACCTGCGCGCCGCGCGTGTCGATAGTATTTGACCTGAGGAAAGGGAAGGGAAGTAGCAGAAGGGGAAACGCGGGCGCGGGAGCGGTAAATGAAATTATGTCCACCACGGGACAGGGCTGAAGGGCACTACTGGTGGAAGCCTACCGAAAAGTGGTTATTCCGTTGGCGATTTAATGATGACACTTTCGTCGTCATCCAAGTCGCCGTCGTGGGGTCGTCGCTTCCTTGGATACGGACCACGAACGGACCGCCACTCGCCATCGCTCGCCATCGCTTCTTCTTGAGGGGCAGAAGAGAGCTCGATGGATGGATAGAGAAGGACCACGGCCACAGCCACGGCGTCTTCGGCTTCACTTTAGCGTTAAACATTTAAAAATTTAATCAGCTCGTTGCTGGTCTCGCTTTCTGGCCCATCATCATCATCGTCACCGTGCTCGTTAGGCCGCGCTGAAGAGGCGCTCCTGCCCTCAGCTTAGCATAAGTCACCGTTGGATGCAATAAGATGCTCGTTCGTTCGATGTAGAGCACGAAGGCGATAGGCCGTCCCACCGAAAAATCGCAATAATAACTCAAGTGTCCTCTCTCACTTGAGTTGGACCTCACAGAGCCGTAGGTACTCCAGCACCACGGCAGCACGTCATCGTCGTCGTCGTCGTCAACGGCTCATAATCATCGTCGTTTGTGCAACCGAATGGTGGCGGTGCGCTCTCCTGTTGACGTGGAAGTAGCCTTCACTCCGTGGGGTTTTTCACGAGGGTTTTCCCTCTTGTTTTTTTTTTCTTCACCGCCACACTACGTAACGGAATTATGTCACGACCTGTTTCGAGTGCCCAAAAAAACGGCTACGACAGGATCGTGACGGCTAACTGATGATGATGATGATGATGTTGGTTGGTTGATGGGCGTTCCATTTATTCGATCTTTCGCATTCTTTGCTTGCCCTGTTGTGGACAATTTTCCGAAAGGAAAACATGATATCCTCATGCTCATTACTCGGGAATGCCTCGTGGATCACATGACACTAGACGAGTGGCACTCGGTGTCCTTTCTGTGTCACAAACTGTTTGTCCAACGCTCGATCGCTCGCTAAAGGAAGGAAAGAACTAACCAGGAACCGGGTGGCGGGAGATCAGGAACCATAAAAACCGGAAGCAACGTGGAAGAGGAAGTGCGGATATCCTAACTGGTTTTTACGACGCAGCATCTCGTCTCTTTCTCTTCCTTTCCCGTGACTTTTTCACTCCCGCAGAAGAGGCTCCTAATTTAATTATGTTCCTAAATCTTGCCTCACCACCACCACCAACACCACTAGCAGCATCAAGAGCAGCACCAGGGAAAGCACTTTTCATTATGCTTCATCCTTCCATCGCTGGCGTGGCCAACGGTAACCATCGACATCGTTGACCCGGGAATCCATCATCGAGAAGCCCTCAGGTCCTCAGGTCCAGCAGTGAGTAGACTGGCCTTCAACCTTCCAATCTGCCCACGTTCTGCCTCCGTGTGCCCGCGTGTGTCACTGGTTGCGGAATAAATTAATCCTCGCCACCAAACCAACACCACCAACCGAGCGCGAATCGCGCCCTCGCCCTCTGATAAGAGATCGAAATAGAAGGTGATGCCTACCTCAGCAGCTGGTGAGCGAGGGGGGTTTATGTAACGCTCCAGAAACATCGCCACAAACTCCTCGCCTGCCACCGCCACACCGCCTCCGAGAAGTGAATAAATTTGGCGATTTTTGGATGATTGAAATTTTCCTCCAATTTTCTCTCCTCGAGGCCGTTCGGTACCGGTCACGCTCTGCTGGGTATTTTTTGCGCTGCTTTATTATTATTATTATTATTATTATTACGCTCCCTGGAGTCCCCACCAACACCAACACCTCGACTCCGTGGCTGTTGGTTCGGTTTCTCAACAGGAAAAGAAGAAATTGGATTGTCTAATCACTCTTGAGCAGAAGTTTAGCCTCGCAGGGCGCTGCGAAAGGGAACCAGAGAAGCGGCTGGTGGTGGCAGGAAGAATGGAGGCAGGATTATAGACCTGCCACCTTTCCCTCCCCTTCGTGGCAGTTTTTCGCACATCTTTTCTCGGAAAATCCACCAACCGAACCGGATCCGGACCACCAACCGACCAATGAGGAAAGTTAAATATGGATTTCCGCAACCGCGCGGCCACCGCTCCTTGGTGTTGGGCTTTTGCTTCTTTTGGGTGGGGGCCGTCGCCCCGTGTGATGATCCGGTGCGTCCGTGTCAGTGATTCTAATTTTCGCACCAACCCCTTTTTTTCCCGCCGGGCCACCGACGGACCACCAAGACACCACACGAACTTTTGCACCAACGTTAATCGCATGCTAAAGCAATTAATTTGGGACGCCCGTAGGACCTTTTGTTGTGGTGGTGGTGGTGTGGTGTTCGATTGTTTTTATTCACTCGAGTGTCCAAGACCGCCCCCGGAAAGTCCTCTCTTTTGTTCACCGAGAAATAGATGAGAAAAAAGCGCGCGGTGGATTTTCCAGCGAAAGAAAATGCGAGTGCACGGGACAAAAGTTGTGTTTGGAGTGTTTTAATCATATTTATTCCACTCTTCTCTCTCTCTCTCTCTCTCTCTCTCTCTCTCTCTCTCTCTCTCTCTGTCGCTGTATCTGCATGTTAACTGGGGATTTTAATTTGAGTTACAAATTTTAATTAGAGAATTTGAACTTAATTCTGCCAGGCGCTTTTGTATTTTCCTCCCACAGGAAGAACTAGGTCATCGCAAGCACCACAAAACCATTCGTCGGACTGCGGAATCGATGATGCAAAACCGTTCAATTTCAATTGCCGATCAGAAGTGGCCATCACTCGGCACATGAACACATAAAACTATGTTGCAAGTTGGGCATAAAATGGTCAAATGGTTGATCATCGCTGGATCATCAAACTCGCTCCACTGGTGGAAAGTTGGAAAGTTAATCGCGAACAGAGCATTCTACCATCGCGCTCTTCTGTAACTTCATTAATCCCGGTGGTCCCGGTCAGGCCATCAGCAGCAGTTGTAATATTCGCGCACTTTACCGCTTGAACCGAGGGGCCACCATTCGCGTGTGAAGCAGCGGTCTGCCGGACCGGAAATGGAATATAACGGGAATGCATACATCGTCCGTCCTGTGCATGTAATCGCTTCTAGTCCAGCATGTCCAACTAAAACGCGCTCTCTCTCTCTCTCTCCCTCTGCCTCTCTGTCTCTAATCTAGTGAAACTTCAAACCAATTTTCCCACCACCGCTGGTGCGCTCGCACGCAGGACAGGACTTTCGCCCCCGCCGCCTTTTGGTGCCTTTCGTTATTATTCTTTCCCAGTGCAAAGGGCCTCCCCCCTTTTCGAGGGTGCAGCACCCCAACAGCCCTGGGACGTTGGCGGGCGGAAACGTATCAATTTAATTATATTTGATTTTCATTTGATTATGTTTGCCTTTGTTTTATCTGCGCCCTTCAATCTCGAGTAGTTTTGCAGCCAGCGTGCCACTGGACAGCTCTCTAGCAGCCCCACAGCATGGTGCTGGCCTATGCTGCTGCTGCTCCTCTAGCTGTACAGAGGGCAAACGTTTTTTGTGCTTGGGGGGTTAGAGGCCACTAATCCCGGTTCCCGGAAGAATCCGAGCGGGAAGAAGGTCCACAATTTGTAACACACGTTTGTCATTGTAACAACCCCATGGGGTGGAGAAGTGTTCTGGCAAAGGGGGCGAGATATGATAATCACGTTGGCACACGCCAACACACGCAAAGTGATGGAAAAGCGATGGACCCAGTCCCAGTCCGAGAGAACCCCGGGAAAACTCATCTTTCGCTCTATCGGACCCACGGAACGATGGCGGCATTTACAATTGATAGTATTTGAGTGTGAGCACTGAGTACACCGCGAACCACATTAGAAATGGCGTCCTTCGCGTGTTCGCGTAATTAGTGGACACAGGGCGGATTAATTATGAAATGGAATTAGAGATGAAAGCGCATTCGAAGCCACCGAACGGCTCGCCGACATGATGCACTTTACATGTCGCTGGAGATGGAACGAAAAGTGTCCTCTTCCTGTGTGGCGCCGATTAAACATTTAACAGTTTTTGGTGGATTTCGTGGTGGTGCACTGGATTTGGATTTTCGGGCCCGGCCCGGCTCGAACAAATAGTTTAATCAAATGCATTGCAAATACGTTGCTCCGGGGAGATGATGTTTGCTTCAATCTCATGACCCCCAGGAGGGAGGAGCGGGTGGTATATCATTCCGATTAGAACAATGTGTTCGTACACTTCTCCAGTCCAGTGGCCTCTCGTCGAGGTGCATACGCGGCCGTGACCTCTCTCTCTAGAAGCTAGAACTGGCTGTCTGAACCGGTTGGCTCTCCATCTCTGCAGCTGGTAGCACAGAATCCCACGGTACCGTTTACGTGAGCAGCGAGGCGGACAATATCTTATTATACAATCATCATATCTTGATAAGCATAGCCCGAGGGGGGGGGGGGCAAACATGCGCTAGACTGGCCAACGAGCGCGCGCGTACACAGTCGCGACGCGTCTCTGCCCTCTCGTCAGTCCACGAAGCCGGAAAAGGGCCCCAAAAGTGAGGTTAAAGTGGACGAAACTATTTATACCCGCCGTAGGTGGTGGTTGAGGAAGGGACAGGCCGTCAGAAGTGGTCCATTTGTCTGCCAAACTCGCCAGAGAGCTTGCACTCGCGTCCGGGAACAGGATGGATGCCGGATGAGGAAGGTTTGGGGCGGATGATGAAATTGATAGCCCGTTGATGTGTGTCCATAGTAGAGGACGAGTGATAGAGAGAGAGAGAGCGAGGAGGCGGTGGTGGGAGGTACAAAGTATGTGGAGCTCACACCCCACATCTACATGTGTACACGTTGCCTGCTGGCCTCGAAGATCGTGCTCCGTTTAATAATCGAGCTGCGAGAGTTGCTCTGCATGTTGTTCCGCATAGACCAGTGATGGACCAAGTGAGATATAGGTAAGAGAGATAAAGAGAGAGACAGAGAGACCGAGAGAGTAGAGAGAGAGTCATGGACTATCACATTATCCATTATTTTCAATTACCATATCAAATAAAGGCAATATCCTTCGCGCCCTTAGACCGTGCTGATGGTGGCGCTCTTACCATCATCCGCATCATCATCATCATCATCATCATCATCATCAACATCATCCCCATCATTGTGTCCTGCTTCTCTCGCACTCACATCATTCTCTCACAAGCGCACGTACAAGGGCAGGCAGGATTTTCGGGCAGGATTTTCGAGGAATTGTTTAGACTGCCTCCCATGCCACCCATCAACCCCACAACGCATCCTTCGTTGGATACGTGTTTGCTAGAGCCTGGGCCTCGAAAATCGGATAGAAATCTCGCGTAGCGCGCACCTTCTCCTCCTTCCCGTAACTAAATTCCGCCACACGCCAAAATCGCCTCGAATCTGCAAATCTCTGATCCGATTCCGTGAGGCCGCCGTGCCGCGGGATAGGACTCTCTAGCTGGAAGGCATTTGAAGGTTGAGCCGCTTAAACCAGGCGGCCACACCCACAGTGTTGCGTTGTGATGGGAATCGAATTGAAAACAGAAAAAAATCCCGGAACATTATTGCTGATTTGCTGTTGCTGTTGTTGAGTGTGCCGAGTGGGGTGGTCAGTCCGTGTCCGTGAAAAAGGGCAAATTCTTTTAATTTGACCACCAGCTGCTGTGGGATCCCAGCGAGATCCCCGCGAAAGGTAAGCGATTTTTTCTTGCTTAATTTAAAAATTACACCCACCACCCCCTTTCAGGGATCACTTAGTGTGCCCTAATCAGCCCTAGCGTGCAACATACAATCTAATCTGGTCGGGACGACGACGGTGACGGTGAATTTGTGGCATGGCACGGTTTTTTTTTCCGACATCCGGCGTCCGTTTCCGTCCGGAAAATTGTTTTTCCAAGGCCAACCATAATCATTTTTTGCTTCCGTAACGTGTCGGGAAGGGACCGGGGGTGCCAGAAAAGGTGATCCCGTGTAAAGGAGGAGCACCGACCGACCGGCACCGGCCACACTAATCGCTAATGGCTGCCGCCAGAAGTGTCTCCAGGCTGTCACTCTCCAGGCAGGGGCACGCAGCAAACAACACACAGCAACCTTTGCCTTGAGGATGCTCGTTGTGCTGCTGTTGCTTCGGTGTGTGCGTGATGCTGACGTACTCTGATTAGCTTTACGCTTTACAACTTCATGTCCGCTTTCCCGTCGCATTTTCCCTTTTTCACACCCGTTGTCAGGCGGGAACGGGTCCTTTTTTTCCTTTTCCAAGGGATCTGTCAACTGAGCAAGCGAGTGTGAGTGCGTGCGAGTGTATGTGCGTTTTCAGGGATAAGGGTACGTCAGTGAAGGTTGATTTTCTCATCCTCCCCCTCCCACCACGAGGGCCGGAAAAGTGGCATTGATGGCTTTATTAGGAAAAGGTTTTCCAATTTTCACGAGACCGATCCGACTCCCGAAAGCGAGAACTTTCCCTGACGATGGCTGCGTGCCGATGGGCCCCATGTGTTTACGTTACGCCAAAAAGGGGGAGAGAGGGTGTGAGGATTTCGGGGTTGAAGGGTGTCAGCCATCTCAGTCACCCGGCTATGGCCGCGGGAGCAACGTTCTGTGGGTTTTTCCTCGTGCCTTTTTCCTGTTTGAGTTTTCAACCCCATACCACCAACACCACCCCCCCCTCGGGGTCCATCTGCTTCCACCATGCTGCCTCGTGGCGTAGTAACCGATCCTGAGCAACTAAACTTATCTTTTAATTGATTCTGTCAACGCGGAACCGGATTAGGCTGTTGGGAGTATTGCACCATCATCCGAGTGCGCCTTGCCGTCGCTTTTGGGGAATGTTTTTGGGGATGATGTCAAAGGGCGGCAACTTTTTTTTTTAACTGAAATATCGACGAGCTCCCATTAGAGCGAGGATTTAGGATTATTGGAGCGGCGTAATGCGGAGAAAAGCATATCAACCCTTTTTTCCAGGGGGATGCGCACCTTGAGTGGCATCAATTTCCCACCCTTTTTTTTGGGGGGCGAGGTTGAGGGTTGAAGTTTTTATCCTCGTTCACTTTAAGCTGAAAGGCACACAGAGAGTCGACACACGCGACGACGCTTCACATTTCACGCTTCCAGTGGTTCTGTTTATCTCGAAAAATGCGCTCCCGATAAAACTTTTCACACAATGAAGGCAAAAGGAATAGATTAGTGACCGACAAGGGTGTCTGATTAATGGCTTTTAATTGGCAATCGGCCGAGGATCATCTGCAGCTCCTCTTCCTAGCCGATACCTGCTCCTGTTCCGAAAATTCCCATATTGATAACTAAATTCATCAGCGATCGAGGATCATCACCTGGACTAATGCGAAATGGCCCCGCTCTGGCCATCTGCTAGACCTATCACTCAAAGCTCGTTAGAGGGCCCCTTAAGGAACCGGACCGCTGGACACCACTTTCTGCGGTGATGATCGCGAGATGATGATTTGAGTTGCAGTTACCACCACGCGCTCGGATGGACTCGCTCACTGACAACGTCGTCCTTCAGGGGTTGGGCCACCGTGGGAATGGGGGCGCATCACACCCTCGTCCTCGCCCCCCCCCCCCCAAAAAGGTTGAAAAGAATTTGTCTTTTGTGTTTGACATTCGGATTCGTGTTTTTTCGTCGTCGTCGTCGTCGTCGTGTTTCGTTACGCGTTTGGCCGCGCGTTGTGTCTCTTTATGGAGTGTGAAGGCGCATCTCTGGCCGGGAGAGGATTATGCAAAGATGATGTCTGCCGGCCATCGCACCCCTTTGCTAGCCGCCAAAAAGCCACCTCCTGACAAATCGTTCTCCAATTCTCGGGCGGTTTGAAAAATGGATGCGATCACGAACGAACGAACGAACGAACGAGCGGGGATCTCGCTTTTCTATCGCTTTGAAGATTGACAAATGGCCAGCAATTATGTGCTGCTGATTTGTGGACGCTCTTGCTCCGCTGCTGCTCCCGCTGCCGCTGCTGCCCACTCCAAGGTCTCTAGGCTCTGTCTAGCTTCTTGCCATTGTGTGGCACGGATTTCGACGGAATGGAGCGAGTGAGTGTGCGCGCCCGGTGAAAAAGGAAAAGAATTAAAATTCCAAAACAACCTTACGACCCCTTCTTATTCACCGAGGAACATCACACAGGGGATCGACGCGATCGTCCGCGTCGTTTTGTATCGGCAATTTGAAACATCAATCAGCGTGCGCTAGAGGGCGTGTGAGCGTCGATGGAGGAGGATTCAGTTACTTCGTCAAGCGCGCCATCAGCAGCAGCAGCAGTTCGTGGCCGCAACATTACCGTTTGTGTAAAGCCTTTGAAAAAAAAGGAAGGCAAAGAAGGAGGCGACCGTCTTCGGCACACGGCACACAGCACCTTCCTTCTGGACCTCATCTCTTCCTCCACGCCACCGTGTGCCGAGGTTGATGCCTGGAGGCGTAGCAGCAGCAGAACGCGCATTTTTCTTTAATTAAAACATCAAACCCCCGACGATTCCAACCTCGAGGCCCTGGCCCTGGCCCGTGTGTATGACACCCACATGAAACCTCAAACCTCCGGCAGCTTTTCAGGTTTCTCTCGTGCGCGCGCCTAATGACCTGCTGGCGTGGACTCGTGGTATGCTTGTGATGCGTGTATGTGTGGCTCGCTGACATGTGCCCCAAAGCAGCGGCCAAGGAGGGGGAGGGGATTGGGAAAAAATTAAATAACAAAATTGGAACCACAATTAAGCCATAAGCGTGGCGTAAAAACGATCATAATTTTTTATCCTTCGCCAGGGCGCGCGCCCGCGTCCGCGATTGTCGTCGTTCCGAGTCGTCGTCATCACCGTCGTTAGTGGCCCCTCTTGCTCTCTCTTTCTCCGCGCGGCCTGAGCCACGATAAGGTGCTTTTAAGTCCCGGTCAGCAGCAGCAGGCTCGAGGTTCGTTCGACGCTTAAGTGCGCCTTGTACGATTGGTGGTGTCGTGTCAAGGAGAGATTGAGCGCGAGCGCGCATCTCCATGGACCCCCCCAAATGGAGGAGCAAGAAGGAGCAACAAGTGGCGCAGCGAGAAACTAAGGCATCCCCGGTTCCCGGTGATAAAACGGATAGAAAACACATGTCAAATCGGCCACTAAATCGGTGTTGAAAGGTGTGTGTCCGGGGTGTTTTTTCTTCACTCGGTGGGGGTTGCTGCAGCAGCAGCAGCAGCGGCCACCTCACGCCGTGAACCGGCTCCAGCAGCAAGGTCATAAAATGAAGATAGATCCCCTCAGCAGTGGGGCTCGCTCTCTCTCTCTCTCTCTCTCTCTCTCTCTCTCTCTCTCTCTCTCTCTCTCTCTCTCCGTAGGAGATTTCTACGGGATCATGTGCTACATACGCGAGCACACATCACCACCACCAGACACACTCTCAGTCTCATAAAGTCGCCCTTTTTGGTGGCATCATCATCATCACTAGCTCTCGCCTCGATCACGATCACGATCACTAGCAACGCATCGCTGTTGTGGAATGTGTTACTGTGGCCTGGCGTGGTCCTGGCGTGGCCCCTGGCGTAAATAGACACCGAAATTAATATGTTAAACAAGCTGTTAAATTAGACGCAAATTAATAGAAACACTCGCAGCGGAACTGCCGCTTCGTGAGCATAAAATTATCATTAATAAGCCTTTCGTCGTCGTCGACGACGGCGGGAAGGAAAGGAAAAAAAAAGCGGTCGAGTTGAAGGAATGAAAAGGAGAACGAGAAGACTCCATTTCGATTCGAGGCGAGGCTTCGTGGAGCCTAATTAGGCCACGTCTTAGGTGCGTCTGTGGCGCAGAAGGAGGTGGATCAGTTTCGTTCTCTCTCTCTCTCTCTCTCTCTCTCTCTCTCTCTCTCTCTCTCTTTTTGTCTCTCTGTTCTGTTCTAGGTTCCAGATGAACTGTATCTGCTTCGAGCCTGCGAGAGCGCAAGGACAGCTTGCGCCAAATATTGTTTTGAGTATTGTGTCTCGATCGACCGCAGCGGCGCAGCACCAATCGATCGGCCAAAAATTCCGCTTCACGCGACTAAAGTACAAGAACCGTGGTCCAGGAATGTGCTGTGCGGTGCCGGATACCAGATACCAGAGGAGACCGGCGGCAGGTTGACGAGTTGTGAATGTATTCCCGTTTCTTGGCGGCGTTCCGTGGCACCGCTTCCTTCGCGCTCCTTCCGCCGTCGTGTTCCGGAGCTTAAAGACGTGTTGGAAATTCGATCTCTCTCGATCGCCCGGTCGCTCGACTTCTCCTCCAGCTGCAGCCCAGCCCACCATGCCGGCGCTCGTCGTTTGAAGCTCGTTAATCCGTTTAGTGAAATCCCGGTGTTGTCCCAGCATCACACCCCACGGCGAGACAGAGAGAGAGAGAGACGGTGGAGGCAAGAGAAAGCTTCTCAAACAAACGGAGCGTGGACGGAGCGTGGACGGAGCGTGGACTGAGCAGAGCGGAGCGCGATCCAAATATGGAACTATGGCTACACCGTGGCCACCCTGCGGCCAGCAAGATTTTGCGGCGGACACAACACACACCCCGGGACCGGGGCCTGATCCCGAATCTGGGAGAATCGTGATCGGCTAGTTTGGTTTCTTGACCGTCGGTCCGTTCCATCGTCGTGCTGACCAGCACCATCACCTCCGGAGCACCAGAGCTCCAGCATCTTGGCATCTCGCACCCCCCACCCCCCCCGGCCGAAGCCGAAACCGAAGGAAATGTCGATAATTTTGACACATACCTTGACGAGATAATTATCAATTTGTTCCCCAAAACCGGGCCCCCTGTGTGAGTGGGAGGATGGTGAGCGGTTTGGTTGGTTGGCTGGCAGGCTGAGCCGCCCCCGGTTGGCACGCGGAGGCGTTTGGTGGTTCGGCCTCATCTTCCGCCCACCCGACACAGAAGGAGCGAACGTTTCGGTGTGCGCTTGTGTATGTTCGACGGTTGGCCGGTCGTCTTTCTTTTGCTGAAATTATTTCGTTAGAAACTGGGCGCGTGAGGCCCAAAGCCTGGGGTCTATGCCAAAGTCGTGAGACCCTTGCTGATGGCAGCCAGGGGTTCGCCGCTAGGTTCGACACTAACAAAGCCGATGGTTGGTGGATGGGACCGTAAGCTGGTGAACGGGATGGATTTTATGCTTTTCGTCTTTACAACATCCGCCCCAGGAGCCAAAGGGGGTCCAACCCGGTGGTGGTGTGTTAGAATATTCCATCCGTCTCGAAACATTTCAATTGCTTTGAATATTCTCATTAAACCGTTAATTATAAGGGAGAGACGAGTGGTAGACTCGTTTTGGAAGTCTTTTTGAGGCGAAGAACAGTCCATTATGAGGTCAGGTAAATTATCGGACGCAATTGATGATACTGTCAGGATAGTGGCTTGTAATACTGTGAGTTTAAAACTCCGTCATACTGGTGTAGATGGTTAAAAGGACATCAAGCAGTAATTTGAGAGGTAGAATGAACATTATGAAAGTGATCTTGGGTCCTTTTTTCGTATAATAGCGCTAGTAAGAATTCTATTATTCTGTCTTTTATTCAATATCCTTAATTGTCAAGGAGTCTCTATTAGAAGAAATATTCAGACCAATTATGGTCCAAGAAGTTAAGTCAAGATATTTAGATCATCTTGTCTCTAATAGATTACATATAATCAATGCTGTAGCATTAGATCTGACACTCAAAGTGATCGTAACGGAATGTAAGAATGTTAAGAGGAAAGTCAGACTTAGTTATATAACCATTGAATATAAAAGATGTATCACATGTTACTTTCCTAGATGATCCTTTATGCATCATGGCTTTAACATGTTTCTTCAAAGTAGAATAATCAAAAGGAATGTATGAGATACAATTTATGACGTAATCTACAAGATCTTCGATGGATTATATCTGTGATGCTCAGATATGTCAGACCTAAACGATGAAACCACTTGCATTTAACAGAGATTGATCTTGAGAGCGCCAAGTACTACAAATCTTCAAACTAAATTACTGTAATGGATAGTCTACAACACAGCGTTTTGTAGAGTGGTCCCATGATCTGCCTCATCTGATGGACAGTAAAGTCCCACTACAGCTTCTCCAACCAATAAAGTAGCAAATAGACTTGAAACATGAACCGTAAAGATCACCATATCTCTAGTATGACAATTTCCCTTGAAGTACCTCCTCCTGCTCCCCACTCCATTTGGCGATCTGTCCCCCACTTGACCAACGAGAGCAGAAGAGATCTCCATTCTCCTCTTCCTCCTTCTGCGCTTAGCCGTGGTGCTGTTAAGTGCCACTCGCGTAACAAGCTCGCGTCCAGTGCGAGAGTGCCAGCATCCATTTTTTATCCAAATTCTGTCGATGAAGCCCGCGACGCCACGACGACTTCACACGCAACCAAACACACCGGGCACGGCGGGACCAGGGCGCGCGTATTCCGTTAACTCCCCGCGTACGTCTCTCTCTCTCCCTGTCTCCACTTCATCTTGTTTCTCCTTCTCATCTTCTGCGGGATCTGCGGGTTCTGTGGCGGGGCGGTCTGGTCCCATTTGATAAGTTGCCTTTCTGGCGCTCCGACCAGCCCTGACTGGCCTCACCCTCCCTGTTCTCTCCCCTTTGGCTGAATCTTCTCTTCAACGCCTTTCTGGCCCGATCCCGAAGCGCGGCATCTCGAGCGAGAGCGCAACGAGCGGATCATCGTAATAAATTTCATTATTTATGATGGCTCGTTTGGATTAACAGCATCCTCCGCGCATCTGACCCCGTTCACCGCCGCTTTCTGGGCTTGGCTTGACTTGCTGACCATGATCCAGCTCGATCGTCCACTCGTCCGCCCGTCCGTTCGTTCGTTCGTTCGCTCGCGCTGATCACGACAAATTTTCGGTGTATTAGTTAGCGTCCATCCAAGGTCCCAAGAGGCCAAGTCGGACAAGGCACACGGTGGAGCAGCATCAGCAGCAGCAGCAGCGACGGCTCGCGCACAACACCTTTTTTATGATGATCGTTTTGAGCCTTCTTCTTCGTCGTCGTCGTCGTCGTCGCCCCGCGTGGTTGTCGTCTGCGCGTTCTCCTTCTCCTGTCCTGTCATCTTCCAATCCAATCACTTCCTTTTTGTTCCTTTTTATCACTCTCGCACAGGGAGAGAGAGAACGAGAGACGCGAGGCCCGCACAGAGGTCTCCCGGTTGATCGCTTTCGATCATAAACATCATTTTTTCCCCGCGTAGTCCCGCGTGTAGTCGGCCGACCGATCGTTCCAAATTCCACGCAAATGAATCGCGATCGCACCCGGCCGGCACGGGTTCGTCGTGGTTCGTTCCGATCGATCGGATCGGTTCATTGGGTCTGTTGGAATGCTGGACGGACGGTGATGCTCACCAGCTCGCTCGATCGCAGCCCGCGGAGAGTAGGGCTTTCAACAATCATCATCATCATCATCATCATCATCGCCGTCGCCGCCATCGTCATCTTCGAGTTGCTTTTTAGAAATAATAAACATTCGCCCCGAAACTCGAAATCGAACTCCAAAAGGAAGGGAGAGAGAGAGAGCAAGTGCGAGAGATGCACTCATCGACACACTGCACTGAGGAGGAGACGGAGGGACTGAAGATGATGTTTCCGTTCTTTTCAGCGATCGAGAATGGAATCCTCAAACCAAAAAAAAAAATAAAAATAAAAAAGAAGGGTGAGAACAAACAATAGGAAAAGGGTTCTCGATCTCTAATGCTGAAGGATATGCATTAGAAAAAGAGAGAAGCCAGAATCTGCCCCAGCTGGAGCTTAAGGTACCCCTGATGATGATCATCGATCGCGATCCACAAATGGGAGTTCGATCTCCGTAACGAACCAATTCCCGGTGCGCCCGGGGATCGATCGACATAGAAATGCTGGCCAGTACAAAGGCACAGTACGGCGGCGGCGGCGATCATCATCGCGCGATCTCAAAGGTATTTTCTCGGGACACAACAATTCCAGGTGATCCGGATGGTCCGTCCCGGACGCTTTCACAAAGCGCTCTAGTTCCAGCCACAAAAAAGGAAACGAATATTTAAATTGAACACGATGAGACGGAGAGACGGAGAGGTTTGGGGATTTCAATTTCAACGTGCGACGCAATGAGGGACGCAACTCACGACATTGCCCCAAAACGACAACAACAGTAACAAGGCTAATAGAACACACAACACACCCATTCTCATTCACCTCCCAGAGGATGATCGAGAGCTGCACGGAATAATGCGGATAAATTAAATGAGTTTGATTGTAGCAAATAGGGAATTGACGATCTCCCTTCCCCATCCAAAAAAAGGGTCTCGCGAGTGCCACAAACAAAATAATGAAAATAAATAGCCACAACCCTCCTCTCGGGAGGGGCGACGATCACTATCTAGCGATCCTGCGTGATCGGTGACGTGACGACAATCACGAACTCGATCGTGCATCTCTGGTCCGAGCTGTTGAATGTTGATCTACGCGTCACGCGCTCTACAATAACAGCTTCCCTGCCTCTCCTCTTCCTTTGGGACGAAAAAATGCAGAAAAACGATCACATCCGAACCGGCGAGTGGCCACGTCATCGCTCATTTTGTCCGTTTTCCCGTCAGGATCAGCCAACCAGCCAGACCAAACGATCGAAAACGAGATCGGAATGAATAAATATTATCTTTAGCCGCGTGCTTGAGAGACAGAGCGAAGGAAGAAGAAGAAGAAGCAGAAAAAGTGGCCACGCTCCAAATCACGAACAGACATCACACACCGCGCGGGATGAGTTGACGCTTTTTGGGGGTCCGCAGCATTCAGTCAGTGAATGCGGATCAATTGCCGATCGCACTGAGCGCAAAGATGGAGATAAAAAAAAAGAAATACACAACAATAATAACAATAATGGCGCAGCTCAGGTGAGAGGGTTCTTCTTCTCTTCGATGGAACCCCCAAAAAAAAAAGCGGGACCCTAACGGAGGTCTCATTGCTCTGCAATACATCAAAAGGAATAGAGTATCTCTCTCTCGAGAGAGGAATGTGGTGCGGCCAATCAATCCCACCGCGTTAAGAATGATTCAACAAGAATCAGGGGGTGGAAGGGGAGGGGGAGTGCCAACAAGCAATCCCCTCTCACCACTTCCACCCCCTTTCCTGTTGCTTTTCTTTCGAGCTCATTTCCACGATTCACAAATCAACATCGATTTCCATCCAACGATCGCGCTCGCCGCCAACACTTTCGCGGTCTCTTCGCCCTCGTTTTTCTTTTTTTCTTTTTGGACATTCACGATCTGGTTCCTTGGTTCGTTCTGGAGTGGAGCTTCTATCCCCCCTGTGTGCCCCCCCCCCCCCCCCCCCCGCCTGAGTTGCCAATGATAATAATAAATAAGCCGCACAAGGGGAACAACGAGGCAAAAACGCATTCGTGATGTTGTTATGCTTTTGATCTATGGGCCATATCGAATAGAGAAGGTTCGGAGCGGGAGGAGGGCCAAGGGAGGATGAAGTAATAAACCAAACACTCGAGAGACCTAGAGAGACCGAGACCGAGAGGAGGCCTCCTCCTGCTCTCTGCTAACAAAAGATTGCCATGAATCACATCGCCGGTCTATTTATGAAGTCTTCGGGGGCCAGCGGCGGCCCAAGAACCCAGATAAATGGTTGTTTGTGGATGATGATGATGGTGGTGGTCCGAGTGGTTAGCGTTTGCTCTGTTCAGCCCCATCTATGGGCGCCCTTTTGGAGCCGCTTTGGAGCTAAAAAGGAGGCCGAAGGTGAAGTTCAAGTTCTAAAATGGAACACGCCAACGAGCAGGGCGAGTGAGATGCGCGCTTTATGGGATCACACACATGTGTCTGTGGGTGTGTGGGTGATCGCATGAATCATCGATTATCCCCCACCAACCCCCTTGCTGTCCAGGAAACAAAGGGACATCACCCATAAGAAGAATGTTCTTGGTGCGCTCCCTCGCTTGCCGACTGGTCCATCAAAATCACTTTCACCAACCCCTTGTTTTCGGACACCACCACCCCCACAAAAACCACCCCAAACGAGCGGCCCAATAAAACGGGAAGTAATCGAAGAAGGAAGTAAATGGACAACCGATGGCCAACAGCCAACAACGTCAACGAAATTTGATTTCATCTAAACGCTTTCCAATCAATGGCGATAGCGATGGCGATCCAAGTCTTGGGTTTGGGGGGTTTGGGAGGGCCTCTGGGACCACTGGTCGCCGCTTTTGACCGGACCAGACCAAGAGCAGGGCGCACGCTGCCCTATATATCGGATTTCCGAAAGGAAATCGTTCGTTCGCTGGTAAGAAACACCAGCCGCTCCCTTCGCAGCCGCTCGAAGGATCAATTTTCGTCGTCCAAGACGGCGGCGACGGCAATCGAACCAATCTGACCGGCCGGACATCGATCAAAATCCGGGAGAGAAGCTGGTGGAAGGGCCACCACCATACCGTGAAAGCTGGCCAGCCCGGGCTTTGCCCGCTGCTATCTGTTTCCCTTTTGTATTATTATCATTCACCGAGACCAGGGCCAGGGCCAACGCGGACCGTGCCAGGCCCATTTGCAATCACCCACTTAGCCACATTTATGCGCGTTTTGTGTGGCGTGGTGCTCGAGGCTCAATGATAACCTTCACGGCAATGGTCCATCGGGAATCGAGGAAGAGAGAGAGAGGGCCTTTGCTCCGATATCGTTAGTGCCGCGACGACGATGGCGGCGAATCGGGAATCGAAAGATCGCTATCAGCAGGATCGAATCTGGTCAAAGTCCTCTCTTCCCCCCCACACCGTTAGGAGTCTAGTGGAGTGCTCTGGTCTAGATTTCCTTATTCATCCCCTTCAGAGTTCAGGATGATGGAGTGCAGAGTGCCACGTTCGCTCCATTGGTCAACCATACATCATCACCGTGGACGCGGAGACGCTCAAAACGAAAACACAAACCAACCAATGGCCACGGATATTGGCCGGCGAGTGTCCAGCGTCGTCGCCATCGCCGTCGTGACGATGACGAGCGCATCCAGCCGCCGCTCGCTCCAGCGAGGGGAACCGAAATCGAATCCAAGGCGAAAAATATCAGTAGAAAGCCAATCAATAATTTATTGTGTGCGCGCCCTCGCCGCCACCACCACCAAGAAAGTGGTGGCCACCGGAAAACAGCCACCCCACCCCCATTCCAGCCACCCTCGCCACACGCATACACAATGCAATCGCAACGATCTGCGATCGGTCCGGAGCGGACCCGTACCCGGAGACGAGAGGCTTTTGGGCATCTGATTAAGGGTCGCTCGCGTTGCTGGCCGTCTCCCGGTCGCGAAGGTCCCCCATTCGCTTGCCATTCCACTTTGGGCACCTTTGGCCAATTTCTTTTTTTCGCCATTTTTTTTATTTTCGTGGCGAGGGATCGCTTTGAACCCTCGAGAGGGAGAGAGCGTGCCATCCATATTTGGTGCGCTCTACCCCCCCGGTGGGGCTCCTGGGATGGATTTTTGGCCAGATGCAGATCCATCTAAGACGCGCTCGCTGTCTCTGACCCAAGGGGCCATAACTCAGGCCGCACGGCAAACAAAAGCCACAGCTTCGAGAGCTCGAGCATTCCGGGACCAGCGACAGCAACGGCCTACTACTAGACTGCTCTCGTCGTACGTACGGTGATCAGCGCTGGTGATGGTGGCCCTGGGAATGCAAAAATAATAATCATCTTCGTCACCCCACGTTCACTCTCTCTCCCTCTCTCTCTTTCCCTCGTCTTATCGTGCGAACCAAGCACCCATCCCTTCACTTCACAGGCGTGATTGTAGCCATTGCAGGACCAAACCACTCTACGCGAGGAGAGTGTGTCGTGATCGAGAGAATTTGAATGGCCTACTACTCCACCGTTGTCGTCGTCGTCGTCGTCGTCGTCGAAAGCACAATAGGCGGTGGCGTGAGTGAGAGTGTTGTGGACTCGAGGTCCCCGGGCCGGGTATTGTGTATTGCGCGCTCGAACCTCGAACCTCACTGATGCTCCCTCTTAAGCTTCTCTGTTGTTGTCACAACTTTGGGCCCCCTTTTCGGTGGCTCTACAGTCCCCTTAGCTACAGTGCAAATCATAAATTTCATCTTCGACTTCTAGCGAGGGAGAGAGAGAGAACTTTCGGACCTATCGCTTCGGACTTATTAGATCGTTTTTGGCTGTCTTCGAAGGCTTACTCCTCTATCTCTCTTTCCAGGGGTTGAGGAAAAATATGTTGACCGAAAAAGGGTTTTATGCGCCCTCCCCCCGGGAAAACAATAGGCCACCAGTGCGAGTACGTGCGCGACCGCACTGTACGCGGTGGCTGCAAATGGCACGTCGACGACGATGCCAACGAGGTCCTTTATTGTTTGGTTTGGACATAATTTTTTGGAGGCTGTCGTTGCAACCCAGCAGAGAAGAAAGAGGGAGGGGGAGAAGCTAATTGAAATCGTGTCCCTGAACTATGTTGCCACCAGCAGCAGCCTGGCAGGAGTGCCAACCGTCCGATGGGCATCGCATCGTGTGCTCCAAGGCAGCAACCGAGAGCAGATCAGATCCGTATCGCAGCAGTCTTCAGCAGCAGTTCGGGCGGTGGTCTGAGAGGCGGATAGATGACACAGGGAAGCAGCCAACAAGCCGGGGAGCATCGGCATCGACGGTAGTCGCAGCACCAGGCCAAACACGACACACGTAGCTGTGGTGCTGCCGCGTTGCTTCGGTTTGTTTGTTCGACGAACCGTGAAAAGTTGTTTTTGATCTTGTTTCCAGCTAATCCAGCACCTCCATTGGCGTTCGCTGTGGTCGTCTGCTGCTGAGGAAGACGAGGACGAAGCTCTCTCTCTCTCTCGGTGGTCGATACAATGTTGAACAAAACACCTCACCACAACGGGGCCTCGAGGGCTCTAGTCGCTTCCAAACTATCCCACGGTACTCTCCGGTGGCCTAGTCATCCACTTTTGGGACCACAAACGGGTGCCGTACAACATGCCGACAACACGCATCGCCGCAGCATCGCCGCAGCGCTTCGAGAGCGGCTAATTGACAACCACTTTTCCTCGATTTCAATAGACGTAACAAGGGTCCGGGGGTCGCCGTAACATCGTGAGACATTTTCGAAATGAACTGATCCGAACTGATCCACCAAACACCGATCTACTCCGAGCGAGCTACCACAAATACCACATCACAAAAGTGATTTACAATTCGACAACAACATCCAACGCCATCGGTCGCGATTGATGATGTCAGTTGGTGTCTTGGTTGGTGGGCGATGGGTGTTTGGTGGAAGAAAACAGAATCAATCAGTTTGATCGCGCCTCTCCTTCGACTGTCACAATGCAATGCGCAGCAGCAGCAGCTTCCAATGTCAGCACCACGTCAGGGCGTGCGGCGAGTTGTATTCAAAAAACGATAATAGCGACGGCACGACCCAAGACAACCCAGTAAAAAAATAAAATAAAGGACTACACAGGACAAGGACGCACGCACGGACGGACGGACGGACGGACGGTGAAGGAAATTTGATTCATTCTGTCGAATTTGATAAATTATCACATACATTTTCGCTCCAGGACGACAACGACGACGACGACGATACGCTCAAATGATCGCCACGGATGAGAAGTACGTCCGCGGCAACGCAGCTGATGATGGTGATGATGATGATGATGAATTTCGATTCATCGGATTGGATTGAAAAGGCAAAGGCTGTCCGCGTCGTCGTCGTCGTCGTCGTCGTCGTCAGGCATGCCATTTCTCACGCTCGGCTTCGTCGCTACCGGAATAACCCGAAAAGACAAGTAGCAGCAGCAGCAACATTACCAACCAGCATAACCGGCCACGCCCGCTCGCACGCCCGCCCGCCAGCCCAAAATCGATGACTTTTCGATGATTGCCGTCGCTTCGCATCGACAAAGCGCGTGCTGCTGCTGCTGGTGGTGCTCCTGCTTGGTGCGTTTTGATGGATGACGGAGCAACAAACAGTAGCGCGCGGAGAAGCGGAAATGGATTCCCCGCGGAATGCCAAATAATAAAAAAACCGGGGAAAAAAAAGAAAAAGAGACACAAGGGTGCAGACAGAAAAAGCGTGAAAAATTAAACCACGATATCCGATCCGAAGTGCCCCCCCCGTGTCGTGATGCACGGGACGGGAAAAACTAAAACTACAAACGCGAGGAGAGGACCCGCCGACTACCAACCGGTGAGGGGAGGGGGGTCTGGCAGGATTATATTATTTAAATTTATTTAACTTTGGCCTCACGCTGCGATCGCGGATCATCGGTAAGCGAGGAGAGAAGAGCGGCCTATACGGGCGTGGTGCTCCTGTGGTGCTGCAGCTGCTGCTGCTGGTGATGACGATGATGGACTCGTGAGCCCACAGTTGGTGGTGGTGGTGGCATTTGATTCGATTTCAATTTAGCCTTGTCGCGCACACGGGTTGCACGGGGCCACGGTGGAATGATATTATTTTATCTATTTCCACGGCCCGGTTTTCCTCGTCCGTTCCTCCGTTCGTCGAGGGGTTGTTGCTCGCTGTTTCTCTCTCTCTCTCTCCCGGTTCTCCACTTGAGTTTTTCCACAAGACTTTTCTTTTTTTCTTTTCTGTCGATCCCACCATTCGCGTCACAAAAACATTGTCACGACATGGCGCGCACTCGCTTGGACACTATTATGAAAGCATCATCGCGGTGGCGTGGTCGCGTGAGGGTGAGGATGGTTGATATTTAGAGCTTGTTTTTTCCTCTCAACCATCCCGCCGTTCTCCTGTCCCTGCCCGAGACCGAGATCAATTGATGAGTAATTGAAAACATTTTAGATATCTACCCCCCTCTGGTGGGAGCGCTACCAGGTTCGTCGTCCTGACCCCGGGGAGGCTCTCTCTTTTACAACGAACCGAACTGAATAGACTCTCCAGTGGAGAGGGAGACACAAGAGAAGTGGTGGTAGCTGGAAGGTCGGATGGATGGATGGAAAAATTTGAATAGAATAGTGAAAAGCGGTTCGGGAGCGGTGCTGTTGCTACAGGATTCGGCGTGACGTGGTGTCGATTTATGCACCCCCTTCTATTCATCCCTTGCACCCCCTTCCATGTGCCTTTGTTCCTTTGGCCAAAGGTGACAGACATAGCGCGCGCGAAAAAAAGGTAAAGTGACGCGCGATCCGCTTGTTTTGTGTTCTGTTTTGTGGCGATGCGCATTCTTATTCATCGTGCATCGAGCGCCCACCCTACGCCATCTAACCACGAGTGTCACGAGTGTGATTTTTGATTGCAACACGATCACGTCACGGAGATAGCGAAATCGATATCGGTTCTGACTTTCTTTGGTTCCCGAGCAGTAGCGAACAAATCGAGCTGACTGCCTAGCCTGGTCACCGCAACTCGAGTTGTCATTTTTAATTCAATCAGCCTCTAGGACCTGCCAAACGGCAGAAAGTTTGGCACACAAACACATACACAGCTATCGTTCTAGCACCACATAATTTCCGGGAAAAACAAAACGGAAACTGGGTAAAGGCGGATCCTGACAAACGGTTTCCACAGGAGAGCGCAGCAGTTTGGCAGCTGTTGGCGCCCCTGGCACCAAATGTTGGGTACAGACTGCTGCTACTGCTGCTGCGGTAGCCCATCGATCACCGTTATTGACCACAGCGCCACCGTAGCGCTCATTCTTCGTCAACTGGGTCAAAAGTGAGCCTTGGCGCCCCTCCGGCCCCGCGGTGGGGATCAACAAACACACGCCTGGGATAAAGTTTTCTCGAGAATCGGCTCGGCCACGGTAGGGAATTCATTAAAAATGCAACATTTGCGGTGAGAAATGATGATGCATTTGGCGAGTCCTTGCTGCTTCGTTGAAGGGGATTCTGTCGGGAAAATGCCGTATTCCCAGATGGTAACTTTTTGGGAATTGGAACATCAATTCGATGGGGAACTAGTGGATCAGTGGGACGACAGGGTTCCTGGTTGCGCAAAATGTATTCTACGGTTTCTCTTTTCGGGACTCTCTCTCTCTGTGTAGAAATGTAATGGACTGAATAGGTAACTAAAGCCGACATTAGGTTGAAGATGAAGTGTTTATAAGCTGTAGAAATGATTCAGGAACATCAAGGATCTACGACTATATAAATTATCTGTTTTGTTAGCACGATTAGACCAGCATTCGAAGATAATGAGACGAATCTGTAGAAACGTCTTGTCAAACCTTCTTGCAAAATACCTTCTTGATGTTCTACAACTTCTGTGTTATCTACAACTACATAAATTTTCTGTGTACTTTGATGATAAATAGACCAGCAAACAACTTAATCAACTGCTACCTCCTTGATTTTCCCATTCGATAAATTAAATACTCCATTGATGATTAAACTAAATCTAATAAAACTCAAACTTAATTGGTCATAGCTCTATTGACTCCCAGTTTGCCAGCCTGCCACATCGTTACTGGCGATGCGAGCGATAAGCGAGTGATATGCACCACAAACCCCGGAACAAGGCCAAGCTCAAGCAAATGACACCATTATCCTCAACCCAACGTGCCCCTTATCTTAGCTGAGCATCTAGGCCAATGAAGCCATCCAGCATTCAGCCATCGCTTTATGAGTTGCGGCACAGAGAGAGAGAGAGCGTTCCACATGCGACCGAAGGCGGCCGACTTCAAACCGACTTCTCTCCGGTAATGTCGTCGTCCTTGGCCGTGTCCTGGTACAACCAACACCTCGACGTTTCCACCGGAAGAACAGTGTGATGTGGTCAGTTGGAAAATGAAGAGACGAGATTTTAGAAAGAAAAAGCGAACGGAAGACATCATCATCATCACGGCACCGGCAGCACGATGGTATTGAAGCAGTGCTATCGGTGGAACTAAGCATTGACCTCACTAGCAGGCTAATAAGGATGTGACTTTTGTGCTGTGCTGTAACGTCTCTCATTCTCTCTCTCTCTCTCTCTCTGTGTTACGACTCGCTCGATGACGTCGTCCCTTTGTAGTTCTGCCAGCGTACGTGAGCGTGCCTGGCCTGGCCAATCCTGACCACTATCTCTTCCTCTCTCTCCGGCCGGTGTCGGTGCCAACAATCGTGTGTTTTGCCCGGGAAACACACACCACCGGCACCAGCCAGGGACTTCAAAGGGACCAGAACTTCTGTAACCACATCGATGATCGCAGGCGAGGGAGACGAGTGCGTGCATGTGGCCAGGACGCTGGCAACAACGACGTTGACCACGACAGGAAGTCGAGCGAACTGGCGCTTTGTTGTGCAGCGCCGGGCAACTTTCACACAAAAGTCAAACGTCAACCTTCATGGCCACCGTCCGGATGCGAGGCGGACCGTTTGACGGACGCTCGGTTTCTTCCACTTTTCCGGATCCTTCCAGCCCGTGGTGTGTCCAGTAGTCCCGTAGCAGCACCACGATATACACCGATACCTCGCTGGCGCACAGTGTTGCGGACCAACGAAAATGCAATTAGTTATTAGGTTATCGTATCAACTTCCGTTAGCGTGCCCACCCTTTAGTAGAGCGTCCTTGGCTCCTCCACCATGTACTGCTACTACGCATTCGCACACGGACCACCGGCCTGGAGTTTACTGGTTGCTCAGTCAACCGGAACAAGGTGAGCGAGGTGAGCGCGTCCGTCCGGTGGTTCAGAGTGGGGCGGTTTGGGGAGGGGCCTCGGCACAAACCATCATCAGCCATCAGCACTCTCCTACCGAGCACCGGGCACAGTG
Organism: Anopheles aquasalis; assembly: GCF_943734665.1. Taxonomy (NCBI): domain Eukaryota; kingdom Metazoa; phylum Arthropoda; class Insecta; order Diptera; family Culicidae; genus Anopheles; species Anopheles aquasalis. The sequence continues at coordinate 76,643,781 of NC_064877.1, forward strand.
TGCGCCGGCTTCGTGGTTGACGTGGACTTAACTTCACGGTTCATTAGCGTATCTCGTCGTCCTCTGGATCGGTAGCCAGGTAGCTGTAGCTAGTAGCCGTTACCTTTGACCAAAGCCCAGTAGCTGGCTCAGACCACACTCCTGGTGCAGCGGTCCTGGGTGTGTGACCTATGTGGATTTCTCGCTACACCTTCCATAACCGCATATACGGACTATGCCATGCACTACCGGTGGAAGCAACCGATTCTCCAAGAAGCGCACAAGGATCGCACCAACCGTAGATGCAGCTGCAACTGCAGTGAGATGTTTATACTAATCAATTAACTTAATTGCGATCACTTTGGCGCAAAAAGCCAATCCGCACTGGGCCAGAGCACTGGGTTTGCAACGTCCGGGGCAAACGATCTCTGTGGCTCGAGTGTGCCATATACCGTACGGGCCCGGGTGCGCCATTAATGATATTTTCTCCCGATACTTAACGGCCCACCTCTCAGTGCCTTCGCTCCTCACTAGTACACACGATGGATTTCTGGTCCGGTACTGGCCTCTTCTGTAGTCCAGTGTTGTGGCCGCCCGGTGCAATTCGAACGCTCACGATTTTCTCCATTTTCCATTCCTTGGAGATGCAGCTGAAGAAGCAGCCATCGACGACGACGACGACGACGATGTCTACTGTCGGCCGGCGTCTATAGCAGCAAATTGACTTCTTAACATCGGAGGCAGGCTAAGGAGCAGCAGCAGCAGCAGGAAGCGAACTCGAGATCGCCTTCAATAAATCTAACCGAGCGCCAGCAGCAGTGTGTACTCGACTGGCAATAACCATCATATAATAGTTGCATTTAATCGACTCACCACGCCTCACTTAATTGATTTCCAACGTCTGAACGCTTGTCCGGGGACGAAGAGGGCCTCGGGAGTTGCCTGCGACCCAGAGTACTGGACGCTGTAGCCGCGCGCCCCGGTTTGGTAAACATATTTATTTCAATTTTACTCCAACAACCGTTTTTAATTGTACGCTCCAGATCCAACCCAGCTGCAAGCTAGGAATCTCCTATTCAGTTTCTTTGCATCTCACACAAACTAAGATCCAACAAGTCCTGGGACTCGTCCTGGGACTAAAAGGAACTGATCCTTCACCAGAAGTGTAAGTTGATTAAAGCCACCTGGTACCTGGGAATACCCCTTCTGGTCTTCTTCTGGCCTGTTGCACCAGATCCTTATCCTTGAAACAACAACCAAACAGTATTTCCTCCCGAAGGCATGGACTATCATCTCCAGCATTTCCCCAGAGGGAGGGAAAAAGCTGGGAAAAGATCACCTTGGAGCTGCGAGAGCTCTTGGTAAAAATCTCCGTCTCCAAACCACCACAGCTCGAGCTTGCTGGTCCAGTACTGGAACCAGAACTGAGGTTGCGGCGGTGGCGGCGGCAACGCAACGGATTCCACTGAAAACCGAACCGATGCTGACCTCTCCGACCTCCGCTCGAGACGAGGTTGTACCATTATTGTTCGTGTTCATTTATGACCTTCCGGGGCCGCTCCAGTGGTACAACACTTGGTGGTCCACAGCATCCACTGAACCGAGAGGCGAGTTTCGTTCGTTCATGTTGCGGGGGGAATCAGGATCACATCACGGGTGGTGGTTGTGGTCCCATGTTCTTGGATGGTGTTACGCTTCGATGCGCTACTTCCGTTCGGTCACCGACGCACCTACACCGAGTGTCGGTCGAACCATGTGCCCCGGTTACACCGGTTGCTATTAGCAAACTCCCCAGTGACCCTTTGGGGGGGGACGGGGAAGTAGAGCTTGTGGGATGAATATTGACGCATTTGGCTCTGTGGTTTTGGTGCCACTTCGGTCCGGCTCCTGGACACGAAATCCGGGGCAAAAAAGGCCACGCAGATCTCCTCGTGGAGAAGTCCAGGAAGGCGAGGACTTGGACTTGTGGTACCTTGTTGCTGCTGCCGTTGCTGCTGCCGCCTTCGCTTGCTCTCCAACTTTAATTACATTTATCACAATCCGATATCGTATTACGGTTCCCATGGCGATGATTCTACGATTTCCATCACCACCACCAGGCCACAAACCCGGAACGGTGTGGTACAAGATCTGGACAACACTCCCCCCGTCGGTCCACCTTGGGGCTCGAGAAGGTGCAGAGCGCAATCGGGGCTCGTTATGAGACATTACGTAAAAGCTCGAGCGACCTCGGCGACTCCTTCGCAACCCACACACCATCGCTTCAGGGCAGCTTCTCGTTCGCTCTCTCTCTCTCTTCTCACTTCTATCTGGTCGACACTCTTGCCAGCAAAAACCATGGCGTGTCGACGTCGTCCAGAGTGGCCCAGAACCTTGGTTACTACCTTCTAGTGCTTGAAGCACCAGCAGCAACAGCAGAGGTGGACCACTGGCGAGCCCGGAGCAGCAGCAGAGCTCTAGTTAATGAAAGTTCTCGCTTGAAAGAATTCTATCTCACAGCGCACCTTCGCTTCCTTGGTTTTCTGCAACCCCCCCCCCCCCCTCCCTTCAGACACCTCTCCTCAGGACCAGCACCGGGGGGGGGTGTGGCCGGTTAAGCTATCGGAAAGTCTGGTGCGTGTTAAGTTTACCGTGAAAACATGCTCTATCCGATGTGATCCGATTTCTGACGCCATATCGTCGTTCCACCACGTTGTCGTTGTCATGGGTACCCCCCCCGGTCGTCCAGCAAGCGGTGAAACGATTCTTGCTGGCCTAGCATGGCCCGCTTTGGTGCTTCGGTGGTGGCGTGCCAAGGAACTATTTGGAAAAAGTATTTTCCACCCCTTCCTGCTCTCCGTTGCAGTGGTGCCGCGCGGTAGGTGGCCACGGGGATTGTGGGTGTTGTGTACCTTTGGGGCGTCTTCGGTTCTCGGCGGCGACGGTACCACGCCACGAGACGTCATTAAGGTAAAACCCGGGGAACCCGGGTGTCCGGGTGGTAGAAGACCGCGAAGCGAGCGATGCCTCGGGAAAACGCATTTTCACACTTGGCTGAACCATGCGGCTACATCATTCAACCAGGATCTTCCCTTTGCTGCTCTCGCTCTCTCTCTCTCTCTCTCTCTCTCTCGGTTTCGGTCGGCACCGCCAGTGAATGACGGAACTGAAGACGGAAGTTTAGCACGGCACGGAAATGTTCTGGGTTTTCCGGTTGAAGGAGCTGAAGGTGTGTATGTGTGCATTTCCCACTTTAATTCAACGTCGGCGAGGACGACGCCTAGGAACCGAGGTAGACCTTGATAGTTTCAACCCGAAACACACCCATATACATCCTGCTTGGTTGTATTTACTAGTTAGCGGAAGGTCCCTCCACTTCTGGGCTCCTTGCTCCATCGAGGGATGGTCCTTGCTCTATGTACAGAGTTGCAGAAGGACCTCAGCAGCAGGACGACTTGCTGCTGCTGCTGCTGCTGCTTGTGCTGCACATACGCTACGAACACCACGCGACCTCATTTGCTGCGGTGTGGTGCTGCTGCTGCGGAATTCCGTGAGACCCCCGGCGTGAGGTGTTTCGGATACTGAACACCTGCTGGTCTCCACCAACTGCTGGCCCGTGTATGTGTGAGTGGTGCTCGTGTTCCTCGCTTGTATATAATACAATTTTCATCGATCCAACTAATTTATGTAGACGCTAATGAAGCATTAAAACATATTTTCACCCCGGGAAGGCCCTGCCCGTCCGTCCGTCCGTCCGTTCCGTGAGTTTCGTGATAGGACACCACCACCATCGTCGCTTTCTCCACCTCCCCCGGGTGCCAGGATATCCTTTCTGTTGCGCGGTGGTTGAACGATTTTCGGGTGAGAATGGTTTTTGCGGAGTGAGGATAGCGAGGTCCCGGGTCCGGTCTGCATATTTCATGCGTACATAAATTGATACCGGGGCAGCTTCCGCGGCCAACAAGCGAAGGCCAACAACCCCCCGTTTTCAACACCTCCCCGGACGTACCCGGAAGTCCGCTTAAGAGCGCCGCCGGTGTGCTTCTCAGGCACTTCGAGAGTTCGACTTTGAATGGCGAAAGTTTCCGTCGGCAGCGCGCGTCTAGTTCTCTTCCTGGGTGGTTCCGGCTCGGTGGCTTTAAACGATTCATTTTTATCGCTTATTGAACGGTGGCCTTCCCTGGAGGGGAGGTGCCAGCCAAGCCGATTAACCCTCGGTGGCGGTGTCATAATTTATCCATTGGCCAAAAAGTTTTCCTCCCGTCCCGATCCCGGAAGCGCCCTCACGCTCTCCACTTTCTCTCACTACGATCTCGTTCTAATCACTTGGTTAATGATTTATATTTTATGCCCAAGAGCCCCCCGGGTGCCCCCGGGTGCCCTCCCTAGATCACCAATTATGGCTGACAGCTATTGCTATAACCAGAACAGCGGAACAGTGATTTGAAATATATAGTTCGGCGGCGTTCGGTCCTTTTGCGAACTCGATCCAGGATTTCCTATTTCACGAATTTCATTACAGCAAACGGCATATTAACGATGTTTTGTGTTGGTTCTCGAAAAACGGCGATAGAGAGCTTCAAAGGATGAGGTTTGCGTGGTCCATCGAGTACCAGGTGATGCGTCAAAAGGCTGCTGCATTCCCCCCCCTTCGGAAAAGCCAGTTTCAACCAGTGATTCAGTGCCAGAGTGAGAGAGAGAGAGAGAGAGAGAGAGAGATAGAGAGAGCAATTCGCACGCACATTGATCCCGCACAACGATTCGATTCGAACTCAAATTTCAAACTTCAATTGTGACAGCAATCACCGGGCATTCGGATACGGATGCGGTTGCTGGCCCAGCCAGGCCTTTAACCCACACTAAATGTAAACGAAACGCCTATCATACCAGTACTCGTTTGAATATTTCAGAATATTCCGCTCCAGACCATCCAGACCAAACCATCGACTCCATCACCCAGCGATCAAACTGCACAAAACGGTCTAACCGATGATGATGACGATGGCATTGCGCTGTTCGCTCGAATCTCCACTCGATTGCCTAGCGCATTCATTCATGAAAATTCATTAAAACCCCCATCAATCATATGCTACAGATGGGATCCCCCTCTCCGGCCGTGTTCCAAAACATACCTGGCAGCCAGGTTGGGTCAGTACACATCGAGCGCTCGAGCGCTCGCCATTTCGTATGCATCCCCCACACCGGGATCCAATCTCTCCCAAAATGGTGGAGTCAATTTTCCGTTCGCCAAAAATATGCCTCACGTTGCAACACTGCTCCACCTTCCTCTCGAATTTTGTGGGAGGTTTTTTGTCGGTCTGGACGGTCGCGGTTGGCATCTGGACTGGGCATCTCACCTGACTGGCTTGACCACCACCACGAGAGTACCACCTGGCCTGACCTGGTCCTGGCCCTGGCCCTGGCGCAATTGCTGCGTTTACATGCTGTAGTTGCCCCGTTTTACTTGCCCTTGCTTCCCGTCGTCCCCGGGAACCGAGGATGTGCCCTCGAGGTGCGAAAGAGCGTTCCGCGTGTGCGAGTCCGCAGCCGGTGCTCTGGTGCTCTGCTCGATGCCCGATGTGGCCCCGAGCAGCAGAGCAAACGGAACGGAACGCAGCAGAAACAAGAAATCAAATTACAAATCTCTCTCCCGGCCATGGCGGCCACACGGCCACGGCCACGGTGGATCCCTCTCCGGTGTCTCCCCGGGTCCAAGTCCATGAAAGGAACATGATTCTTCCGACAGTATCTTGATCCCCCCCCCCCCACCCCTTCGCTTCTAGAGAGAGGGAGCGAGCAGCTGTGCGGTGTGCCAACCACCAAGAGATTTACGCGTTCGTTCGCACACATACACGAGGCGTACACACATCATTTCCATACCGGAAATGGGGTCCCTTAGTCGGCTTGACTTTGGGATCCGATCGGCCAGAGAGAGAGAGAGAGAGAGAGAGAGACAGAGAGGTTTCCATTCTTCTGATCATTCCTTCTCTAAAATCACTCCCTGGACACAGACTGGAGAGCGAGAGAGGAGGCCCTGTAGATCCCTATCCGAACAAGCAATTCTTCTGCCGACCGGACCTCCCAAAACAAAAAAAAGAAGAAGAAGAAAACCATCCCAACAGCAACCTGGGAACGGAACCTGACCCACGCCCCACCCAGGTCTGGTGATCAGACGAAGAAAGTACACAGCATTCTCCCCATCGCGCGCCATCGCGATATGAACGCCGCACGCGGACAGCAAACCCTGGAACCGGACAACCGGACAACCGGAGGGAACAACGAGCCAGCAAAGATGTGCCGCGTGATGTCCCTCGCGCCAGGAAGTCAACTGTTGTTGTTGCCGGTGTTGCTGGTGTTGTGGTGGTGGCCGGCCCCTCTCAAGCGCCCGTGGACTTGTTGGAGGTGTCTTGCGTCTCCAGCACAAAACGCATAACTTATATTTGCTGGGCCCGTGGTTGGAATGTCTTCCAAGGGGGGTGGTGGAGCCTGCTACCACCCCCTTTCTGAAGAATCCTTTTTAATGTGAGAGAGAGAGAGCAAGGGAGAGAGTGAGCGGACATTCACTTGAACGCAATCATAAGACGCACGCAACACTCGAACGGTTCAATGCTGTGCCTGTCGACCAACAGGCAACAAGCGGCCATAACAAGCGCCCCCTCTCTCCCCTTCCTCTCTCGCGGCGTTTCGCATTACAACGAGATGAAAATCTAATTAAAGAATTCACCAGAAATCGATCTGATTAGCGCGCGCGCGCGCTCGCTCGCTCGCGTTCGTTCGCCTTCACTGCGTTCGCCGTGGCTGGAGCTGAGGATGCTGGATACCCTCGCGGCTGGCTGGCGCATCGTTGCCCGGTGGCCTTTACCGATCTCCCGTCGGAAGGTGGTTTGTGCGCACATTGCGTACGCGTGCACTTGTGTACGGTGCAGACACACAACAGTCTGGAGGAAAGGTATTGCAGCTGCACCTTTCTGTTTGCCGTTGCCTGGAATTGAATTCCGCCCCGGACAACAGCGGGTTGTGCGATGAGATCAAGCTCGCGAGCTCGATTGTTCACTTGGTGGCAGAGAGAGAGAGAGAGAGAGAGAGAGAGCGAGCGAGCGTTTGGGGTTTTTCTGCTTCCCGAAACTCGCGCAACTCCCAGGTTGATTGGCCAGATTGGTGCTGGTGCTGCTCCGGCTGTTGCGTGCGGGGTGGTTTTGGGAAAAGGTCTTTCGGTCTCTCACTCGCTCTTGGCCTTCGTTTGTGCTTATCTCATCTGCATTCCTTGTCCAAAAACCTCTTCGTCGCACGATGCAGCAACCTCCGGGGCACTCCTGGCGTACCGCGTTTGTGCCAAAGAAGGAAAATCTCGCCATCTTACCGCACAGCGACACCACACAGGGCCGCGGATCGTCCAACGTGTACGCATACACGCATGGCCTGGCACTGGCCTGGCTGTGGAGCCTTCCGTTGTGGTACTGCTGCCAGCCTGCACTGGAAATGCACTTGTCCTATGCCAGAGAGAGAGAGAAAGGGGCGAAAAGGGGAGGCCCGTTCGCCGCGACTCCTTATCGGGGTTGCCACTTAGCTTCGTGAGCTTTTGCGCCACCCGCAACCCGATGTTGTGATGCGATGTGCGACGGAGAGAGACACCACCGTGGCCGAGCACCGATGCCGTGGTGGGACCGTAATTGATGATTACGGCTTGGCGCAATGCATATCTCTTTCCCGAGTGTGTGCGCTCTGCACACGCTAGCGTACCAAGCCATCGTGGCCACCACGGCAGGAACATCTAGGAACCCAGAGAGGGGGTGGTGTAGGAGGACGGGGAAGCCATGCCTAGACGCGCGATACGGGTGTGAAAAGGTCATCCCGTGTGCCTGTGAGTGCGGTTGGCGCGTTTAAGGAGCTAACGAACATTCCAGGGGTCCCCCCGTGCGCTCGCGATGCGTTTATCAATCGTCGTGAGCCATAAACTCTGCCTGCCGCCCATTGCACAACGACAATGGGGCGAAGGTGCGCGTACTTCATTATGTTGGTTTTTTGGGGGGGGAAACTTTACGCTAACTAGAAACTACACCACAGCATGGGAGGGTGGGGGAGGGTGTGAAATGGAAATTAAACTGTTTGGAAACGGAGGGATGCTGAGTTATTTTATATTAGTTTTTTGAATTTATTTTTTGCGGTTTTACTAAATGAAATAAAAGGGAAACTCACAAAGGAACGGAGCAACGTTGAGACAGATTTTCCAAAATCAACGACTTCATACAGTATAATTGAACAAAAAACTTATTCATTTACTTATTCAAAAACCAACTAAACGATTTTTATTACTCAGATAGTCATAGATTACGAAATTATTATGGACACTGTACCAAAGTATATTTTAGTAAACATTTATCTCCAGGAATTATGCCATTGGCTCCCTATTTTTAATTGCACTTCCTTCAAGCGTAAACAATTAACTTTTTTTACTGAAATAATTTTAATCGCCCCCTAAATTGATTGAAATGTTAAAGTAAATTTATTGCGCCAAATCCAGCTTTCATCATGGAATAGAAATTTCACCGGGGGCTGATTGACATTCCAGCTGGCATTCCTCTTTTGCAAATGATCGTAGTAGCCATTGGGAGTAAAGAAGTGCCCTCGAGCCTTGAAAGACGTGATTGGTGCCACAAAAAGAGTGATGTAGAAGAGTAATTTTATGCGAAAATTAAACAACAGAAAAGGGGGTAAATTTCATTTCAAATTTAAAAATTAATCCAACCTTCTTCCAACCATCCAACCACTGGCGACCGTGCACAATGGGAAAATGCAGGTTTCGGTGTGCCATTTCACCTGGGCGGGGACCATATCGCTCGAGCGGACCCATACACCTAGAGGCCCGGACCCTGGCCAAGCTTCACAATTTAGCCATCGAGATAACGATGTGCAACGACGACGGCGACACGGCGGCAACGGTCTTGCGCGCGAGCGCGCGCGCGCATCAACTGCTGCCATCCATCGGTTCTGCTGCAGCAGCAACCAGCTGCTGCTGTTGCTGCTAAGGAATCGCAAACGGTAGATTTGCACGAGAAATGCCGGAACACCGAGAGACGGAGGAGAAGGGGGGCCACAAGAACGGAAAACGACGAAGAGACGCCGTGTGCGCGATCAAGCGTGATGCTGCGCACGGGATTGCGCGGTATTATCTGGGCCTGGGATGCTATGCTGGACGAAGCCGGCGAAGGCGAAGGCAGGCGAAGAAGTTCACCTCTTAAGCGGCCCATAGACGATCAACTTTATTTGTCAATGTTTCGGATGCAAGAATTGCGTCGAACTGTCATTTTATTTTTATTGCTCATATGTGGGCATAAATTGGCCTAGTCCTTAATGTTTTATCAATCAGGGCCACAGTCGCATCGTGTTCGTTAATGTGACCCACAGGCGACGCCATTATTCAGCCTCATCAATATATTTTCAGCTGGCTGAAAATCTTCAACTTTTTTGACACAAGCTTCAAATAGCCCACACACGATAAATATATTGGTGTCAATCGACTTGCATGCAAGAGTTGACAAATAAAGTTGATCGTCTATGGGCCGCTTTAAGGAGGGCTCGATGCTGCCGCTGTGAGGGGGGGGGGGATGATTTTATGTGTGTATGATTTATATTCGCGAAGGGCGCGTGAGCCCATCGCGGTCGCTCCTTACTCGGCAGGCCGTTGAGCTTTTGCAGTCATCCGGACCTCCGGACCCTTCCCTGTTTCAGGTCCCACTGGTTCCATGAGCTGGAGAGCACGAACGCACACGGGTGTAAGCTTCCTAAGCCAAACATAGGAAGCGAAAAAGGGCAAAAGCAGATAAGAAGACAGCGATAGAGGGAGAGAAAGAGAGAAGGATATGTGGATGTGGATAACATAACGAAAAAAAAACGAGGAATTTCCTTCAACACTCACATATGGATCGGAGCCGAGGTCGCCACGAGATATGCTAACGCGGAGATCATGAAGAATGTTCCGTTCTTACAGCTCCCTTCCTTAGCATGCCCCTCGAATCCAGCCTGCTTCTCTCTTTCTCGCTAACTGTTGCACTCCACGTTCTTTCCCTTTCCTTTCACGGATCATTCGTCTCCTTCAACGGAACTGGCGCAAACCACGAAGAGAGGTCCATTTCCTTGCGAGCGCACACACCGGTGCATACATTACCGGCCTGCAGAGAGAGAACGATCGACAATTTGGCTCGTTATACGCGAGCACCGCTCAGTGCATTGGAGATCCGCGAAGAGGTCGTTCTGATTACCGGGGCGACCGAAAACCCTTTTCTTCCCCCCAGCAGGCTAACGAGGTAAGGCGAGAAGGAGCAGGAGGAGGAGAAGGTGACCGTGGTATGGTGTCCAGCGTGACGCTCGCGGGCCCACCGAACGCAAATGTGGCGAAAGGCAGGCGGCGTCCGACTTCATGGCCGGCCGCGGTCAGTCTATAATCGGCCAGCGGTCGGCGGTCACCAGCCCAAAAATGCTGCTTCTCGCGATTGCTGCGGCACGCAATGCGAGCATTATTGGAAGCCCAGCGTCCGCTTGCAGAGGAAAAGAGAAGGTCCCGCCCAGCCCCCCCATCTCTGGTCCCCATTCTCCCATCACCATAAAAGCATATACGGCCGCAGGTCGCGCGTTAATCAAATTACACATCGGACCATCGGATCTGCCTTTCTTCTTGGCCGCTACACTTCGGTGGATGGACCATGGGGGCACCGGCAGGTCGGTTGCTGTTGCAGTCCATTGGCAGTGCATCCGATACCGATGGACTGGCCTGGCCTGGCCTGGACTGGCCGACTGGCCGTTGATCGTGGGTTTATTTCTGCGTTTTTATTGCGCCACCGCCATCTTGGTCAGCCCGAAAACAGCGCTCGATCGGCTTCCGTGATCTTTTTGGTGAAAAGGAATCCACCACCACCACCACCAGGAACTTCCTCTCCGCTTGCCTCTTTTCCTCCCCTAGGGGTTGCATTGGCCTCGGTGCACTAATTGGACAGCGTTAAGCGGCAGACATTCTCCTTCTCTCCTTCACCTTCCCTCCGCTAGTCCCTTGCAGGTCCCCCTTTCAGCATTCTTGTTGTTGCAAAAACGAATGTTAATGTTTCAGAAGCCAGCTCAAGCCAAAGAGAGAGTGAGAGCCAGAGAGAGAGAGCGAGGGAGAGAGATAAAGAGAAAAGGTAGAAAAAGAAAGGCCCGGGAAGAGGCGTTTAATGTTTGGCTTTCGGAAGCTCTCCAGCAACAGCAGCCAGCAGCCAGCAACATCTCGAAGCCACGGCGTCGATGCCGAGTGGCCTTCACACGCGTGATGAATTGGAAGGATTTTTCGGGAGGGAAGAAGCCGGTAAGTCTGTTATCAAAACACGCTCGAAACGATTAACAGTGCAATGATCTCCTTCTTAGATAAAAACCCCGAAAGATCATGCGAAAGACTCCTCGCGGGAGCTCGCTGAGCACTACTTGAGAAAGAATCATCATTGTTCGTTGGCCCAAAAAAACAACTACACCTTCCCAGCCCAGCACAGGGCGGTTGAGGGCAATGAGTAGCAGCAGTAGTTTCTTCCGCAAAGTCTGCCGCCCGCTCGAACGGGAATGAAAATGCTATTGAATAGCTCTCTGAAGCCTCCACCGTCCGTGAAGTGTAAATCGAATGTCGGGGGGCCAACGGGATGAATATTCTTGCTGAAGAAAGCCTGCCATAAAGATCTCTCTCGGTCTCGGCTTGACCAGACCATCGACCGGTTGGGGTTCGTGAGAACAAACTTCTCGAATCTCGCATCTCGATCGCCTCGAGATCACCAGCATGCCTTCATGCTCACGGATCCCAACCCAACGCTTCAGCCAACCAGCGAGACACCAGCGAGTGATCGAATCTCGCGGGGGAAGAAAGAAGGTGCCGGGAGCAGGAGCCAAACCA
>NC_064877.1:76658146-76663146 GCF_943734665.1 Anopheles aquasalis
ACAAACCGGAACACACACCGCACGCCACCACCGATGTTTGCGGAAACACTCACAGAATGTTCTAGCAGCACCAGGGAGCGAGATAGAGAGAGAGAGGAACCCGTTAAGCGGACCGAAACAAAGCCAAGGATGTGTTTTCGGACTCCGCTGGCGCGTCAGTGGAACCAAGCAGCAAGCGCTGCCTTACGGTCCCCGCGCTCGATGGAGTACGACGAGACATTTTAGAAATAAATAGCCTTTCATTGGATTCCGTGAGAAGGGCCACAAGCACGCGGTTACTGGCTGGTTGTGCCCGGTCTGGTGCTACTGCTGGCCAAATCATTAATAAGGGTTGGCGTTCTTTGTGCGAAGGAAATTCCACTTCCACTGTACGGGGCGCTCCGTGGCTTCATGGTGAATTCATAAAACGCATTCCTTGGATGACACTTTGGAGAAGAGTGGCCACTATTCGTACTGCGGCAGCTGCTACTGCTGCTGCCATTTATCGCCCGCCATTTTTACCAGCGAGCTCGCTCGTGAGTTTGTTGTAAACCTTCACCATATGTGAAGCCAACTGCACAGTTTGTGCCCTTTCGTGGCCAGTTCTTCTCATTGTCGTCGTCGTCGTCGTCGAGTAGCTACTGGGACTACGCGGTGACTAGGAATGGGGTGACCATTATTCCGCTCGGTACTATCCCGTGCACTATCTCCATGGTGCACCAGGAGTGCACTTCTTGCCCAGGAAATCAAGGCCAATTGGTCTGGATGGTCACACACTGCACACCAAGAGCCACAGCTGCTGCCACCTCTCTTGTGGACCCTTCGGTTTCGGTCTTTAACCATTTATGGCGTGGAATTGGAGGGAAGTCCGTAAAAACCGTCGTCGTCGTCGTCGTCGTCGCAAAGCAAGTGCCGCCGCTATGCGTCGTCCTCATCCTCAAATCGAGCGCAAATTGGAGCAAAGCTCGCGCGGGCGACCACAAGATGCACCACCCGAGATTAGCGAGCAAAGCAACAATGGCGTCGGACGCGAAAAAAGTGGATAGCGACTAGATAAGATGCGGTGGAAAAAGGCAAAGAGCGCATGCGACTCCTTCACCTTCTTCCTCTCCGCCCAAAAAAGTTCAACAAAAGATTGGAAAACGCACTCGAGCGGAACAACGCAACAAACGGACGCGGATAGGATGGCATCCAGTACAGAGTGCCGGTCGAGGGTACACCAAGTATTTCATTTGGTCATCGAGCAGAGAAGCCAGGCAACAATGTTGGGAATTTAGTTGCTCCCGGTTGCTCCTTTGCGGATGCAGCACGCGGTCTTGGTCGCTAGCTGACCAGATAATGGCATTTGGTCAGCAGCAGCAGCGGCCAGAGACCAGAAGGCATCTTGCATGGGGATGCCAAGGAATCGATGCAAGTTAATCTAAATTCCTCCGTGCCAGCCATCCAGCGGAAGATGCTCGACTGCTGCTGTTGCTGCGTTGCAATGAACTCTTGGTGCGTCGTCCTGGCTTGCAAGAGGCCAATGATTGTTCAATTAGACCGCAATCGGTGGCGCCGGATTGGAGAGTCAAAAGTTTGTCAACTTATCCGGCGACCAAAGACCGAAAAACAAACTCCCCAAAACCGGGATTCGTGGGAGGTCAATCCGCCGCTCCCGGTGGAGGGATTCACTTTTTCTTTTCTTTCCCCCCGTTTTTTTTTTGGCAAATGCTGACAGCTCACGCCGGTCACTGCGGCTCTTCTGTACCGGCTGTGTGTTCTGTGTGGCGTGCTGCGTAGGAGACACATTATAAATTTTAATTAGTCGGATATTGCGTGATGCGTGACGCTCGCCAGCGCTCGCGGCTGCCAACACTTTCCGATCTCACCGTGGCACGCATGGAGTGGCCGAGTGTGTTTACCTTTGAAAGACACTTCACGGCACCCGAGATCCGTTTTTTTTAACGCCTTTTCTTTCTTTATTATGCTAAATGCTTCCAAGAAGATCGACAATCTTGCCGCATGTCGCGCTGTCGTCCAATTGGAGCGGACAGATACTGGAGCTGCTGCCTGCAGATGCTGCTACTGGTACACGCGACCTGCGAAAGTGTTTCTGGGTCACTCTTCCCCAGGTAGCCACTGGAGGAATGAAGTGCTTTAACGGACGATCTGGCCGGACCGCAGTCTGATGTTGGATATTTCGTTTAAGAAAAAAAAAATTTTAATCTCGATTCCAATCCAACATGTAATCCTCTTCTCGCAAGGGCAAATGAGTTCTTTTGGGAGAGTTTGAATTAATTAAAACGAATAAATAACCGAAACACAACACTGGCAAGCCGGCTAATTGCTGGCACGTCTCATAGATTGTTGCCAATCAGTGGCCCCCTAGAAAAGAACCCACGAAACCCTTTACCCCCCCCCCCCCCCCTTATGGAGAGCAGTGATTTGTGAGAAAGTTGTACTCCAAGAAGCGGACAGAGAGCAGCGGAGTTGGATCTCTTTATGCAAACCACCACCCACCAGCCAGCCAACTTACAGATGTTACAATAAATCAGACAACCCCAAAACCGGTAACCACGGGAGCCGGTGATGCTCGGTGCAGCACCAGCAGCAGCAGCAGCAGCAGCATCATCTTCCTTTATCGTAGGCGAACCCCCACATTCCGCTTTGGAATCGTAACGGTGGTCCTACTACCGACCGAACGGCCATTTCAAGTGCCCTAGGATAGGAATGCGCTGAGTTTTGCCATATTTTATGGCATCCTTCTTGTAGAACGAGAACGTAATAATATGCAGTGTAAACACAAGAACGGAGCAAAAGAACCCGCGGCGTGGTGGTGAAGGTGAAAAAGAAACATTAAAAAGTAGGGTAACTGATTCCTTCCTTCGAAAACGGGCATCAGCACCGGGAGCACCATTCGAGCACTCGAAGCGTTCGTTCTTTCGTTTTGGGGTAACTTTTTCGGCAAACGGCAACGGCGGCGGTGGCCCGAGCCAAAAAGGTGCATTAAAATGAAAGAAAATTTACACAAAACAACAACTACTACTAACTGGCGGTCTGGTGAGCAAGAAACGTGAATAGTAAGGAAGGGAAAGATGGAAAACATAAAGCCAGTCCAAATTAAAGGACCAAAAGCAACAACAAAAAAGAGAAAAACCTCGGCTAACCGGAAGAAAGAAGAAAACCAGAATCCGGCCAATTCACAAACGCCAAACTTCTTCGCCGTAAAATAGCGCATCGTCCATTGGCACCAATGGCAGGGCAGGGAAAGGGTGGTTTGGGGGGTGAATCACCTCCCTTTCTCTCGTGTTTGATGGTTGGGTAATATTACTCGACACGAATTGCGAATCCTGCTTCCGGTCGTGGTCCCCCCGGAAGAAATGATGGCTTGCCTCTCTGAGACGCACACTACTACCTCTCTACCCAACGCCAGGGACCCAAAACTAGTGGCCAAAGTTTCAGGTATGGCACCTACCACCTGCCGACCACCAGCGCTCTCCAACTGCTCCTCACAAAGGAAGAAGGAAAAGTTGCACCAAAGCTGTGAAGCTGCTCCTGCCGCTGGTGCCGCGAGAGAGTGAAAAACGAGCCAGCCAAAATAGCAACACCGGAGCGTCGAGCCATCGAGCCCAGAGACGCGAAGTGCTTGAGGATAAAGTTTCCGTTGGATTGAGTTTTCCACCTCCAGGAAAAAAAAAACACAAGAAAAGAACCTGCTCCATGCACCTTGGCCCCCGTTTTGTACCTGCCGATTCGACCGGGGATCGGTTTCGGGATTTTCCAAAGCACCATCGGTGACATCCGTGGTCGTCGTCATCCGTTTTGTTAGTTTGTTTCGGTGCACGGGCGACTTCATCGCAAACTTCCTTCTACTGCAGGTCCGTGGATCCTTCTTGGGCGCTGCGAGCACTCAGGAATGGCTCTCTAATTAAAATTTCATTAACAGATACAACAAACGAACCCAAACTACGACGGCCCGGTCCAGGGAGTCGGTCGGTCCAGACTTCTTCACAAGAGGATTGTGATCAAGGAGCTCCCGGAGCGAGGACCACCAATGGACTCTCTCTCTCTTCGTGGTACTTGGTGAACGGAGTCTGAATGGAACAAAGTTAGCCCGGGAGATGGCGTAGGAAGCGACACTTTTCGAAATGAAGTGGCCGTACAGGCGTGGCCGGAGTCATCCGGAACGCGGATGAAGATGAAGAACCCGTCGCTGCTGTGGCGGCCCTGAACGCAACGCAACACGACGATAAGTTGAAAACCTCGTTCCCAATCACGCGATTGATAGAAAGGCGAGTGCAATTAATTGCATGTGGCCATCATGATGTGCGGCGGCAAGGGCGATCCGGGTATCACATTCATCTGGGGATGTGCTCTGGGATTCTTCTCCGTTGGATGCTTTTTGTCTTCGATTCACGCCAAGTGCGCCAAGTGCTACCGGAACAGCAGCAGCAGCAGCAGCCTGGCCTGGCCAACACCAAGGATGCTTCATCATCCCCTCGTTTCCATCCCCAAACAGGAACAGAATGGCTAGGGCGCTGACCATCGCACGAAGCCGAAGACGAAAGCGAACGAACGAAAAAAAAAATAATGGCAAAAGAAGAAGGCGCTGCCCAACCACAACGTCCGCGCGCGCGGCCCAAAAATGGATGGCGTGAGATTTCCACATCGTGAGCAGGTCGTTACGGATACGGTGAGCCACATAAATGTCCCGGAATGGAAGTACCCTCCCCCAGTCCACCATCCATCGCCGCATCGCATTTTCCTTTTTGCGAACGAGCGACCACCAACCCAGAGAGCAGCAGCAGCAGCAGCAGGCGGGAGATGGAAATTGAAACAAAGAAAAGTAAGGAATCGCACGCCTGGATCGTTTAGCCTCCAGGGGAGGGGGTGCACTTCACGCAACACCATCACGTCCCTCCCCTTCCGTCACCTTCCAGAATCTCTCTCTCAATGAGGCGGAAAGTCGATCGATCGATCTTGATTGGTTTCGAAGACGACGACGACGACGGCGACGTTCTCGCATTGCGGAAACGCTCTGG
>NC_064877.1:76668146-76688146 GCF_943734665.1 Anopheles aquasalis
CAGCCAGCCGAACCGATGACCAGATCCAGATTCCCCCCCGCTGATAAATCTTGTTCATTAAAGCCGTGGTGATGGTGTTGAGGCAGAAAACAGGGCAGATGCAGATTTCAAACCACGCGGATTGGCCATTCCGGCCATACCGAAAAACATAAAACATCTCGCGAGCGCGCGCGCACCCCCCAAAAACAAAACAAAAATTCACCACCACCACCACCGCCACGTCTCCATCGTGGCCATTCCACTTTAAAAGATTTGCGCGAATGGGGCGCGAAACATTTTTTTAAAACAACAAAAAATCAAACCGAAAAACCAAATCACCGGAGTCTCGCCATCGCCATCATCGCCACCAAATACGAGGGAGAGGAGCCTGCCCGGGTCCGCAAATTCTTCTTTTCGGCAAGTCGGCAACAGGGCGGACGCGTCAGCGAAGGCCGCCACTCGGCTGCGATCTAATAAATCTCCATATTCCACGCGGACTCGCTGAAAGCTCTCTCTCCACGCGCCCTCCTGATTCGATGCGCGATGAGAACGGGCCAGAGATCCTCGGCGTGCCGATGACCCCACAAATCACCAACCGGCCATGCATAACTCATGTTGCCGTTGCCGCTGATGCTGATGCTGCTTCCAACGTGGCCTAACTATTTTAGGGAATCCTCTCCATCACCACCTCCACCACTTCAGATGCAGAAGGAATTCAGATTTGGTCTCTTCGGTGAATTCCTCCTCCAGAGCGCATAACAAACGACTGTTGCAATGCCTTCTGGACTGTGCATGCAGCACTGGATGATCGTTCATTCAACTCCCAGCCACACATCAACGCTGGATCATGCTGGAAGTAAGTTGTCCCAGAACGCCCCAAAAACCACGCGGTGGACGACGAGACAGACGAGCGGACGGACGGACAATCTTTCATTTCATCTTTGAAACGGCCTCCCGGCAAGGCCTCGTTGGAACGTTGAAAACAGATCAGATCAGAAGAGCGAGCAACCCAGAGAGACGAAACGTAAACGTAAAAATCAGCGAAATAAATATTTCATAACAAACCGCTAATTAATTTGATGAAATCTTTCGCAACTGATCTCCCTCTTCCCTTCCCTGTTCCTGGATCCCAACGTGCAGTCTCATAATCTGGATCTGGAGCGAACAGAAAAGAAGGAACAGATCACCATCCGAGACCGAGCTGGTATCCTGTTCTCCTCCGGTCGCTTCACAGAAAAGGGGAGCGGGAGAGGGCCAAAAGCCTTTCGAATTCATCACCAATCACCTGACGGTGACGTGAGCCCTGTGAGCTAAGGAAATAAGGCGCGAGGATGAGGATCTTCGACAGTATCTCGATCCTGTCATTTCACTTTGCGCGCCCTGCCCTCTCTCTCTCCCTGGCACCCGAAAGGCAGCAAGCACGCAACGAAGGCATCGTTGTAACGAGCTGAATTTACATGCCCATGCGGACTGCTTTCGTCATCTTTAACTGCCAAGATTCAGGGGCCAGCGGAATGTGCAAGCACTCGTTACTCTCGATCACACTCCTCGAATACCGGGGATCTTTCTTCTTTTGCCGCACTCCGGTCATCATTTGCTCCATCTTCTTCCCTTTCCTGACTTGTTCTGTAGTTTTGTGAACAGGAGGAGCCCTCCTTTCGGTTTTAAGGGGTTTTGTTTTTGTACGGAAAACCCGGGAGGACCGTAAAATTAATTTTTCGAAACATCCCGCGATAAAAATCGCAAACTGGCCTCACTCGCTCGTCAGCATGCAGCCTCCCCTCTCGCTTCTCTCTGGGTTCCATCGTTATTGCCAATATAAAGCTTGGCTGACTTGGCTTAACGTTTTTCATCCTGCTGCTGTTGCTTCTTGAGAAGTATTTCGATGGACCATCAGGGACCCATCGTGTTCTGAAGAATCTACAGCGTGCTCTCCTCTCATTTAGTCGCCACCATCACGATCACGTCCATTCTCAAGGCAGGCGCTGTCAACGAGCGCAACCGAGGGTGTCGCCTAGTACGCAAAATGTGTTGGAGGAATATTTGAGGCTCCACAAAACCTCGTTCGAGACAGCTCCACCAGTGGCAGTGTGGCATCGTCATCGCGCTCCGCTTCGCTTCATAAAAAGGATCAAATTTCAGCTCCCCGCGGCACGCAAATTTGGAGTAGCGCCCCCTCCCCCCCCGGGACCAAGGCATATAGGGATGTTAAGGCACTTTATTCGAAGCCAACGGCCACCGAACCGGTTATAACCGATCATCCGACCGGGGGAACCAAGATCGGAATCGGAATAGAAGAGACCAGAGAGAGAGAGAGAGAGAGAGAGAGAGAGAGAGAGAGAGAGAGAGAGAGAGAGAGAGAGAGAGAGAGAGAGAGAGAGAGAAGGCGCACGAGGAGGCTCGTTAGCGGACAGCTAGAGAGATCGTTACGGTGTGATCGCTCTTGTGAGGAACAATTCCAAACGACTCCAATTTTACGACATTCTTCTCTCTCTCCCCTAACCCCCGGGGGAATGGCCACTGGAATTTCATTGATCTCAAACCAATCGATGGACACGCTGGACCGCCGTTGGACGAAAATTAATACATTTCCTTTCGATTGGGCAGAGGCCACGGGGGCTGCTGGACCACCACCACTGAACTCATCTTTCAGTGTTGTCTGTTGTTGGGAGAGGGCAGGAATTCCATAGTGGCACGTCGTCACACGTCGCCAAGGTGTCCAGTTACCCTCGGGCCCGATATCAGAATTAATAGATGGTGACAAATTATGCGCGAGAAAGTGATACGAAACTTGGAATGAAGCGTCCACGGTCACTCGCTAATGAACCCATCCCGGGGAGATCGCGAGATCTCCGGGGTCGACTAGGCCACTTCCAGGAATCCGCGGAACACCCGGGTTTGAGCTGTTACGCAGAATACGACGCACTACGGAGACGATCGGATAACTTGCCTCGCTTTAAAGTGCGATCCCTGGCGATGGGATAGAAAAAAAAAAACGAGGGAGCACACCACATATCGTGACACCTGACCCGGGATCATCCCCTCATCGTTATCCCTTGCGTCCCCGGGAGCTGTCGATCAATTTGAATCTCGCCGAGAGATCGTGTCGCTGCTTTGCTTGCCTTTGACTCTCCCGGGGCCGAGGCATCATGTCGATCAAACGATCAGCACCCGGATTGCCACCCGGACTGACACTATCGGAAGCGTCTGATCGGACATCGGAGCATACAAGATGGCGACCCGATCCCTTGTGCCATCCTGCAGCAGGAGCACCAGGCACCAGTACAAGCAACAGCAACACCAAACAAGGGGAAAAAGGGCTGCTCCGGTCATTGAACTCTCTCTCTCTCCGTCTCTCTCTCTTTTATCCTTTTTTCCTCTCGTCCTTAAATCTCCTGCGGGCTGTTGCGATCATGCGTTTAATGCTGATCAAATTTGCTTAACCTCCTTTGTCCCGTGTCTTTCGCGCAACGAAACCGGCACACCCCATAAAGCAGGACAGGATGCCGAATTCCACGCCACCGGCGAGAAGGAAAGGGAGCCATCCAGGCCAGTAAGAGGCTCGCAGGAAATGGTTAACGAAGCCGCTCGACTGAGACGTGTGCGAAAGAGGCGCAATGATGTGACCCAAGGCTTTTTGGTGAAACGATTTTTACACCCAAAATTCTAGTGCCCACCGACACACGGGAAGGTAGACGAAGGTAATACAAAATGTTGTCGCCATCGCACTATCTGCGGTCCGGTAGGAGCCACAATCAAAACCATTTAGCCCTGCGACACGTAAACGAGAACGAACCGAGCGCGTCGCTGGGCGCGCGATGAATTATTTATTTATTCAAACAACCCTTAAACGACATGTCCGGGGACGCGACGACAGCACGCAGTAGCAGGCAGCAGTAGCCCGGGACAGCCGGGAAGGACTGCAGAACTTGTGGCGTGGTGGTATCTTCCGGCCCCTCATCTATCTGTCTCTCAATAAAGACTCGACTCACGAGACACAAACAAAAGTCGCGCAAAAACAACACAAAACCTCTACCCCTCCTCGCGCGACAGAGCAAACAAAAAAAAAACAAACTAAACATGAAGACATCACCTTCGCCGCCACTCTACCCCGGAACGGGGGGGGTGCGACGTTGCATTTGCTAACGATTCAGTCGCCCCGTTCCGTTTCGAACCTTCGAACGATTTATTACTCATTATCGGACACCTCTTTACCTCTCCCGCCTGCCACCACCAGACGAGGGGAAAGAGGTTGGTCCGAATATGTTTCCATTACGCCAAACAAGCGACGCGAGCGAGCGCGCGCGCACGCCCGCGAGAGAGTCGACACCGTTTTGGCACCGCTTCCAGCCGGTCGTCTCACGCACGATGCGATGTGGTAGTCACGCAATGTGCAGGATCCTCCAGAAGCGGTGCGCTTATCGGGGCAGTTTTATCAAACCCGGACAACGTCGGCTGCAGCGACGCGATGCAGTTGCGTTGCGTGCCTCGAAACAAACACCTCCTCCTTCGGCGAGTTCTCTCTTGTGCGTCGTGCCACAGCATATCCTGGCTGTGTTCCGACGTATCGCCGACAAATTGTTTTGCCAACACGATCCTTCTCTCACGACCGAGGCCCCCTACGGTTGGCAGATGACCGACGACGCTCGATGGAGAAGAAGGAATGACCAACAAGAAGTGACGGTTTGGGGGGCCGGTCCTTGGCGAGTGTCCACCACCGTTTGGTCATTAAGGAGCCCTCCATTCTCATGCATACTTCATTAGCGTAGGCGCAATACAGACATACACACGCTGGAGCTGCTGAAGAGTGAAGTGATCCCACGGGCGCCAAGGGCCTGAAGAAGCTGTTATGCAATGATTGCCGTGGGGGAAGACAGTGCGTGCGTGTCCCTCCACTACTCCAGTAATCGCACCAACCTCTCCCTAATCCACTACACAAGCGCTTTGAACAACCAGGACGAGTGGATTGCTGCAAGTGGATTGTTACCTTTGGCGATCCCCTCAACATCATCTCAAGCAGGCTCCGGTCACGGTCCGGGGATGGAGTGGAGCGTGTGTCGCGTAGTCCAGCGTTGAAAAGCGTTACTCACCTGTCACAAGAAGAAAAAGAAGAGAAGAAAGAGGTTAGTAGAGAAGGAAATTCAAAGAAAAAAAAGAAAAAAAAAAACAAGAAGCACCAGAAGAAGCAAGAGAGAGCACCTGGGACAAGAGGAAGAGGTCCTGTCCGTCCCCTTTTGGTCGACGGAAAAATCAATAACAATCTTGGCGGAAGTGGCGTCCGGATCTCGGACTCTCTAGGGCCAATAGGGGGGCGCAGCGCAGTGAATAAGAATTATCCCCTCGACGTGCAAGTGGAAAGCAAGCAAGCGGCGTGGAAATCCGGAAGGAAATCGTACATCCTTTCGGTCCTTTCGTCCATCCACCGGGCACTTGGATCCCCCTCGTCCTCTGCTAGCTCTCGAACTCTCAAGCTTTGACTCCCGGGTTGCTTGGTTGCTAGGTGAATACATCACAAGTACAGATGACGATGGCGACCGACTACGATGATGATGATGATGATGATGATGATGATTGTGATTGTGCCACCAAGGAAGGTGTAGGTGCCGCCACCACGACGACGGTGGTGCAAAGTGGTCAGCGCGAGCGTGCGCGCGTTCGGAGAAAAGTTGGACGAGAAAAATGCGAAAAGAACAAGCAAACAGCACAGCTCCAGGTTCCCCCCCCCCCCCCTAGTGTTCGAAAGACGGAAAAAGGCTCCGACACGGCACACAACCGAACGCACGTACAACGATAAACGCAGTCGGGATTTATGATTATTGTGATTTGTACTTGAAGCGCAGAGGGTACGGGAGCGAAAGGTGGCAGAAAAACCGGTAAAACTTGCCCGCTCGGTCATCACTCGAGGGATCGGCAGTCGCAGCAAAGTAGATGCTCTTTCTCTACAGAAAGAGAGAGAGGATGATGGTGGTCATAACAAATAAATCCTTTCCTTTTCCACCCAGGACGCCGGCCCGACGGTGTTTATCCGTGTGTTTTTCCTCCCAAAAGGGGTGTTGGACGTCTTATCCTCTAGTTTTTTTTTTACAGAATGACCCAAGGAGATTTTCTTCACAGGTCAACGGGTGATCTCGTGCCGTAGCAATCTCCGGAACTCACCGGAAAAACGGACGTCGCACGTCGCTTCTTTAGAACGCTCAAGGCTTTTCCTTTTAATCGTTTTGCACAACACCACCACGTCCCTCACGGGACGGGTGCGCGCGCCAAGAAGGTGGCAACATAAAAACATCCACCACTCTCCCACCCCGGCGGTTTGCACAGCGACATGACACGGTTGAGCAGGTTTAATTTGTTGAATGATGAATTTTACTTATGTTTTTATGGCCGTTACTGCTGTTGCAGCGCGGACACCCTGCCCGAGGGAGTCACAGAAGGAGAGGAAAGGGAAAAAAAACAAAACAATTGGAGTAAGAAATTGAGAAGTAAGCTCTGAGGCGCACTTCGTTCT
Source organism: Anopheles aquasalis (assembly GCF_943734665.1). Classification (NCBI taxonomy): domain Eukaryota; kingdom Metazoa; phylum Arthropoda; class Insecta; order Diptera; family Culicidae; genus Anopheles; species Anopheles aquasalis. The sequence goes on from NC_064877.1 coordinate 76,674,631, forward strand.
TAATGGATCGGAACGGTTACGGTTGAGTGGTGAGGCGAGGCGAGGTAAAAATTTCATTAAAACAAGAAACAAACCGACCGGGTGGACCCTTGTCCGAGGGACCCTGGCCCTTACACGGACCAGCATCGTCGGAGAAATTAAAATAATTGAATCAATGAGTAAGATGAGCTTCAATTTGTAAAATGCGTTTTACATCTCCGCGGGGACACCGTTCCGAGAGGCCGGCCCCTTCCGGTGTGGATTATGTTGCGAATGCGATGTCACTTCAAGTCAGCATAAGCAGCATAACTTCTCCGGTTGTGATCCCGCCTCTTTTTGGTGCAAATTGTAGGGCTGCTCCCCCCGAAACCCTGGCTTCAATGGCCGGCGATTCGGGAGCGAATGTGTAAAGGTGCCATAAGATGCGCTACACAATTAGCTCCAAAAAAAACAGATACACATACGCAGGGAGAGCCCAAAAAGGTGCAAAATGGTTCCCCAGGAGAGAGGAAAAAAGAAAACTTCCCTATCTCTCCCTCCACTTTCCTCAGCAGCAGGGACGCCTCTTCATCGCCATCGCTATGAAGACACGAATCGCAAGCAAAGGCCTCGGCGGCCTGGCGGCCAATCGTGATCGAGCCGGAAACTCAACACCTGCACCCCCTGCTCGAACAAACACCTGTCGGACTTCCTCTTCCGACCCCAAAAGCCCAACGAATCAACGAAACGAACGGAGGAGGAAAGGCAGAAGGAGCAGAAGGGAAAGCAGAAAAACAAATGGCGCAAAAGATGGCCCCCTGGCTCTCATTGCACGTAGATTGGAATCTACTTACGGCCGGGGGAGACCAAGACAACAGCCACTTCGACGACGACGACAACGACGAGGTAGAAGAAGAATTGGAATGTTTTGAAAGTATGTGAAGGAAAGAGAAGCCGAGAACTGGTGCACTAGAGTTTGCTGATCTTCATTACCCAATTAAAGCCTCGCGAACCTGTCACGGCGTCACGTCTCTGCTCTGGTCCTTCCTTTCTTCCGTTCCCTCCAGGGGCTCTGGTGGTTCAGAAACTTTCGGCCAGCCAAAAACAACTTTCGGTGTGAAAACCTCCCCCCGCCCGGATTGTGGCGGAAGCCAGAACACACGCGCAAAAAAAACAGGCAAACCAAAACACCAACCAAGAGAAGCGAAACGAACCAGAACCTCAAAATGGCCTTCGTTTAGCGGACTGTTTGGGTCCGGGGCGGCACAGCGTAACGTTTGCTTAGGAAAGCAGAGAACTAGAGAGAATTGCGGCGGTGTGGTGGTCGGTCCGAGGGGGAGAAAGGTAATCGCAAACTGGTGGGGCTGGTGGTGCTTGTGGCCTTGATGGTCTGACAGCCGATTTGCGCTGCGCGCCTTGCTTTTTTTTTGCCGGGGACCATCGAAACCTGTAAAATGTACGCTGCACTGTAGTACTGCACACACTGGGGCGCACCCGGATCCCGGTTCACAGGATGGCGGAAATTATGGTTGTGTAGTTAGCTGGTGGTTCAGTATTGTAATGGGTGAAGTTCGTTTAGATCCATCGATCAGGGTGCAATCATTGATGTGGAAACAGTTGTTGACTTTGATAGAATGACTCACCAAAACTTTAACAGAAGTCCAACAAGATATCAGTATCGCTTAGGTATTCGTCTATTTATCTGCTCTCCATAAGTACATTTTTGTTTAATACAAAACATAAAATCTAGCGTTGAATGAATTTTAAATGTACTTCAATAGAATAGATTCTAAGATTCGATCACAAGAACTCCATCTTAGCAGCCTTCGTTTCGCTCAAATGTTTTCTAGAAGTACGCATTGACAACTCCAGACATCTTAGTAGACATTGGAGTTAAGAAGTGAAGTCGACGCCGTGCTGACGTAATAGTGAAGTAAAGGTCGAAAAAACATCCAAAAATCATTTTTCAGGTTTACCATTTCGAATCCACCCATTATTTGGTTCACCTTAATGGTGACCTTAACGCGTAATTTGTCGAATCATTCCCTACGCGTGTGCGATCCTCGAGAACCCCACAAAGGGAAACCCACGGAATAGTTGCCTTCTGCCAGGTGAGAGCGCGCTATCATCAGCGTCAATAAATATCCAATTTTTCATATTCCATTTACCCTCCCTTTCTGTAGAAATACGCCATCGGTGTCAATACTTCCGGCAAATGGGGGGGTGGAGGCAACAGCAAAAGCAATGGCAAAGAAGAAGAAGAAGAAGAAGACGGACCCCGGACGCAACCATACTCTCTACTTTGCAAACACAATTTATAACAGACGTCCGATGGGTTCTTCCGGTTCGAGCGACCGGGGAGCAAAATGGCGCCCGGGAGTTAACCATAAGGATTCACTTCCTAGCCCTTTCACCGTTTTTCAAGCATCGAAGCCAGTGTGTGCTGCCGGCCGGGCACACTGGGTGGCTTCAGTGAGCAAAACTAACGAGCATCATCGCACGGGAAGCCCAAAGAGAGGGAGAGAGAGACAGAGAGAGAACACACCGCAAGGAGGAGAAGGATAAGGTTCAAACAAACGCAAGCATACGGGGAGTGGGGGTTTTGCGGGCAGTAAATTATAAAACGAGAAACCATATAAATATCCTTTTCGACCAGCCCTTCACCATCACCTTCGCCACCGATGGTGGCTCTTCCGTCGGCCATCTTTGCCAACCATCATATCATGCCCCCCTCCTGGATGGGTAGTCAACAATTTCTCGCGATTTTGGTTGTTGTTTTGCTCCAATTTCAAGCTGCATCTTGCAGCGTATCGCGTCCCAAAAGGCAAGAAACGGTAACACGACGAGGTAGCAGCCAAAGCAACACTTTCTCGATGCCCTTGATGCTCTGATGCTGCTGCTTCTGCCACGAAATGCTTCTTCTCGAGAAAGCCGGAACATGAAACACCAAAGAACCAAAAGAGTACCAGCAGCAGCAGCAGCAGCATCAACAGCGAGATCACAAGGAGAACACATCTCTTAACGATTTCTTCCTTCATCGCCACCCCATCATCATCATCATCAACTGCAGCAGCAGCAGCAGCAGCAGCATGATCACCACCAGCACACTTCCCATCATGCGCTCCACATCCATTCCGTGTGCACGTTGTTCCCCTGGTGTGCGTTTAAATTATGATGTGAGAAACTTTAACATTGGCCGCGCCATTAAGAGTTAGAGCCACCACCATCGGTGTGCGTGTTATGCAATTTATAAGGATGATGAATAATCCCCAAGAAGTATCCATGGTTCGGAACTTAGCCACGGAAGGGGACCGGAAAGGGGGTGCGCTGACCGAGAAAATTTGTTTCGCGAATTCCATCGTCTGCGCGCGTCGACGACCGAGGCCACCTTCGACACGATATGACCGGGGGACTGGGACCGTTCCTTACCGGTGATCAGTCCTCTGCGGGATCGAACGAACTCCTCTCTTCCTTCTTCTGTTGGTGCGGTGGGTGCCATTGCAGCAGTTCATATTTCACCTTGTGATTATCACCTTTAGCTAGAGCAACAAACCTCGAGTGCAATCGATGACTTCGTGAGGCGATGGTGCGCTGCTGATGAGCGATGAGCGTGGCAGAGCAGAGCAGAGCAGAGCAGCGCAACGCCGTGCAACGAGATCGCAAACAAGCCACCCGCCTCGAGCGCACACAGAAACGATCACACCACGATCGAAACCATATGGTACACGAGAGAGGGAGAGGGCGCGCGTTTGCCTCCCTCAGTCTGATTATCCTCGGCTGCCACGGAAATCATAAGCTCACGCGAGGCGCAGCAGTCCACTCCAGGCACCTACCAACAGCGTGTCTGCTCCACGCCACACCACACCACACCAAGGGTGGGAAAAAGGGCATGGCCTCCCATCGCCCGGCACCACATTCACGGCCACCACCTACACCACCTAGCAATCCGGCTCCCCCGTCGGCGTCTCGGCGCACCATGAAGTCATGTTTACGAGTTTGTACTCAAATTGGTTCGATCCTCGACGAACTGCGCGCGATTGTGGCCCCAGTCCCGGCCCCCCCGGGATCAGCGATGAACCATGCGATGATGTTTGTGGGGAGGTCGGTCTTTACCCCCGACCAACAACCCCATCTCCTCCTGCGAAAGGGTGCTAAAGGTTACGATTTATCTTATTTTTCCACCAGAAACCACTGAAGCAGGTCCCGTATCGCGAGCTAGCTATCTCCCGGGTCCCCGGCCAGTGAGGCCCGGGCACGATCTCTACCAGGCGCATAATTTGCATACTTGCTGCATGTTGCGCCGCACCGTGCGCCGGAGTGCTTTCCCGAAAAGATGAGGTCCTCATTCCCCGTCCGTCCCTCCCTGGTTCTTGTTAACGTTACTTTTGCTGCTGCTGCTGCTGCTCTGTCACTTTGGAGCGAGAACAAGAGGACAAGGGAGGAGTGGGAGTGTGTTATCTGGCACTCGGACAGTGATGTGCAGACCAAGAGGTGCCCAGCCCGGCCCGGCCCGAGGTTCAAGGTGTTCATAAATCATCGTCAAGACAAACACGACCATTGGCCGGGCGCGCACTGATGGAAAATCGAACTCGTACCCAACTCGATGGCGTCTCGGCCTGGTGTCGAAATTAGAAGCATAACAACCTCCCCCCGCCCGCCCCAAGTTCTGGTTGTGGCGGGCTGGATAAGGTCGCAAAGACCGCTTGGCGCTGTGCATAAAGCAATCACAGCCGACCGATCGCTAGGATTTATGAAGATGAAAGCGTAAACGGCCACGGAACACACTCGCGTTCCCTATCAGGGGTCCGTGGCGTGGCGTGGCCTGCGCTATGTGTGTCTCCTTCGGGGGTAGTAAATTTAATTTACACCTTTACGCTTCTCGCCTGATCAGAGTGAGTTCCCAGAGCACAGAAGGGAGTTGGGCGCCCTGGGACCCAAAAAGGAACAACCATAAAACACTGGGCGCAGCGGCAGCGACGCGCAGCGATCATCGCGCGATCGCGACTCCCACAGCGCGCGCTCCCTCGCTCGGTACGATGTTGCATAAATTGGTCCGTACATCATCAGAGTCCGTCATAATCATGGCAAGAGTCAGCGAACCACCACCACCAAGCACCACAAAGAGCCACACAAGAGCAACACACTGTGCTCGGTTTGTCCCCCCCCGGGGGCAGTAGCTTTCGAAGTAGCAACAGAACGCGGTATTAGCATTCTGGCGAACATGGACAGGGCGAACGAACGAACGAACGAGCGAAAGATTTCCTTGGAAGCACGCTATCGGCCATTATGCATTATGCGCCCAATCTAACAAGCCAGCAGCAGCCAGCAGCCAGTATGGATGCCCGGAATGGTCACGGGGTCCCGGGGTACGTTCCTTCCCTGTCTGGTCTGCCACGAAGATCAGCATTTTGCGGGCCTCCGGGGCCTGTATAGCGCCCGGATCAGACACAAACCGGGGCTTAGTCGCGCGCGTTCGCCGTGAGAGTTCGTATAAATCTCGCGCCATCTTGCGCGTCCCGGGTCCAGGTCCAACGTTTTCGAAAAACCCTTCCGGTTTTTCTGTTTTTGGGGTATGAGGCAGCTCGATGAGCACACCACGAGGAAGGCGGGGGGGACGCGGAATTATCTTTTAACAACAGTTTGCGCCTCACTTCTCTGCACACATCTGCATGCTCCTTGGTGCTTGGAATGTCCGGGGCCACCCCCGTACAGATGTGATGAGGAAGAAGATGATGATGATGATGATGATGCAACGCGGCACACAACCGGGCCTGGTTTTAACCGATCTGCCACGAGCAGCAGCAGCAGAACTACAACAACACACCATCGGCACCAGTGCCTAGATGATGCTGCCTCCGTGTCCGTTAGTCCTCTCTCCGTATCACCTTTTGACTCATCTCATCCAGCACGGACTCCGCGGAGCGTCAAGCACACGGGAACCGCAAACCGCGCGGCAGGCCGTGGTCCCGGGGAATCGGTGGAACGGACGGAGCGAGGACTGATCAGGACAGAAAGGGTATTATTACACATCAACATCAACACCATTTATCGCGCACACCCGTCGTCCTCGTCGTCGTCGTCGTCGTCGTCGTCGTGGCCAACTCCGTCTTCCTCTTGTCCGTTCTTCTTCTTTCGCTTCTTCTTTGTGTCCTGCTTTGCTGGACATTCGCGGTATTGCGCCCGGGGTCCGGGGTCCGGGGTCCGTGGTCCACGGTCGGTGAGATGAGATCGCGCAGTTTGGCGGGTTTGTGTTGTGTTGTGTGGCCGGTCAGTTCGGTCGATCAGGCGCGAATGCCACGATTCCCATGCTGCGGTTTCAAAGCTTAGAGCACCCCGCTCCTCCTTCCTTCTTTCTCCTTCCCCCCGCCGGTGACCTCTTGCCACTCTTCACTCGAAGAGGAATGAAGCTGGATCGAGATGGATCGAAGTAACGCGGCATCAGCACGCGGACCAGTCGCTGCTGCTGCTGCTGCTGCTGCTGCTGCATCCATCCATCGACCGATGATCGCCGCTTTTTCGACCGCACGGACAGACGTTCGGTGTGTATGTGTGTACGGTTGTATGTATGTTGTTATCTTTGAAAAATGACCATCTCTCGTGCCCTCTCGCTGCTGCTGCTGCTGCTGCACACTAAACCACGTCGATTGTCGAACAGAAGAACCGCTGGACCGGGGACCTGGAGATCCGTGTGTCCCGTGTGAGATCTCGCGCGCGCGCGCGCTCGCGTGAGGTGTTGGAAGTAACACTTTTATTGCCGGATTAAAATAACAGGGGCCTTGCGATCGCGCTGGGCTGGTGGTGATCGCCGGTTTTGGTGCGATCATGCGCTCGTGATACCCACCACACCACCAGTAGTTGGATCAGAGGATGGTTCCTCTTCTTCTTCATCATCTTCTCTACCCTGTTTACGCTCTTTACCCTTCTAGTGATCACACGCCGCGGAAAGGGGGAAGGTTTGAACCGGAGAAAGAATTACTAACGACCGCGAGTGCGATCGCGCGATCTCCCGCAGCAAACCAAACCGGCGTAGGTGACGCCGCGCGGTGGCGAGGACGCAACGCGGTCACTGTCCACTCTGGGCTCGCTCGCTCGCTCGCTCGCTCTGTCACGATCACGCCGCCGCCCAACAACCGCCGAGTGCGATCGCGCTATAAAGGAGGTGTGATGCGCAGCAGCAAACGGAGGACACGACAATGCACGACGCACCCTCGGGGCCATCTAAAACGCGCCTCAGACTCAGCAAATGTCATGCCCTACCACTGCCAGGAACAGGGAGCCCTCTCGAGGGGGGGTTAAATTAACATATTTTATCGACTTATTTGGTTGCGACATCGAGCGGTTGAAACCGGAACCGCGGGCGTGAGCTGGAGCTGGAGAAGAGAATTGCTGCACAGCACAGCTGCACAATTGTGGAACTGCGTCGTCCGCGCGGTTCGCGGCCTAATAACATGACGAAAGCGGAGGGTCATCCGCTTAATTCGTTCACTCCCTTTTCCCCTTCCTTTATGGACCCACGGGGGGGGGAGCAGGGAGAGCTTATGTCACGCCGACGACCACGAACTCAAAGCGCCAACGCGCTCACGCGCGCTCTGCGACTGTGGGCGGATGGGTGACAGCAACGGTCCATCCATCTTGCACGCGAAGATGAATAGAGACGACAGTAAAAACGAAAATAAAACACGCTCGCGCGATCACCAGAAGCTACGACGGTGGCGGCATTAACAACGGCGACCAACGACAACAACAACATCGGGCGGCGGACCGGTAAGGTAATATGCCGCCACCGCCACCGCCGTGGCCATGATGATTTACGCGTACACATACGGACGAGGGAATCCACCAATCGACCAGGAAAGGGGATGCGATCGCGATCCATCAGTCCAAGAGAGTCAAGGTCGATGGCAAGCGGTGGTGGATGCTAACGATGGCTGCTGTTCCTGCTGCTACTTTTGCGAGAATGCGCAAACCGAACCATCATGGAGCAGAGACAGAACTGACACTGGACAGGACTCTGCTGCTGCTGCTGCTGCTGCCGCTGCTGACTCTGAAAAATGCTAATGACAACCACTCACGCAAACCGATTCCACCAACCAGTCGTCGTCGTCGTCGTTGTCTCGGTCGTCTTCGCCAATCGACGGCATTTCTCGGCTTTTGTCGGATTGCGTCAGCCATCGGCCTCCACAGTGGACAACGGGTGGACAGACGGCACGGGTGATAATTTAATGGCACTTTCTTAATGCACTTTTTATCGGTCGGTGCATGTTTTCGCACTTCCCGGGCACACACATGGCGGCCACCATCGCCATCGCCTAATGGAGCGGGTAGTGAGGGGAAGCGATAAAAATTGTCGCCGCACTTTTGCGCCTAAGTGGAACCGAACCGAGAACTCGCCGCGGTCAATGTGGTGCGCGGCGTGTCCGCCACATCATCACCATCTTCATTTGCGATCGATGGATCGAAGAAGATCGATGACCGCGCGGTGCGGCGCGTGCGCTAATAGACCCCAACGACGACGACGAAGCCGAGGAGGAGGTCCTTGCGCCGAGCCGTGATAGCGCGTGGGTTGCCATCGCGCGCTAATGGCGTTCGAGATAATCGAGAGAGCGAGTGTACGAGTCACCCATCTACATAAATCTGTGACGCATCACCGTCACCTGGCGCAGCAGGAGTAGCAACAGCAGATCATCTGGTGTACCGGTTGTGGTTGAAATGGGATCGCGCAGCCACTTATGCCTGCCAGTACCGTACGATCGGACCACTATCTAGCTAATCGAGCGCGAGTGTCGCACCGGAATTGGTCAATAAAGGCGGCTGTGCTGTGCTCTGGTGTCGTGCGCCGGTTTGGCAAATGACATTCCACACCAAAACCATTCCACGCGATCCCTTATCTTATCGTACAAACCCCGCTCTCTTGTTTGCATATTGTGCAGCGTGTGATTTGCTTGCCTTTTTGTGCGGTTGCCGCGGTGCAGACCAGAGTGGTGGTGCTTTCACTTTAGAGCTCTTTAATGGTTTTTTTTTCATTTCCAATTCTAGTGACTCTCTAAAGTCCTTCTTCGAATATTCCAACTCGAAGACTGTCTGCAGACGCGTTCGATCGATCAGAGAAGAAAAGTAGAAGGACGTTAGTGCATGACGATATCGGCGAAAGGAATGCCAAGAAGTAAAGTGAACACAACAGAACGACGTGCTCATAAATTTAAATTAGGCAAATTGCAGAACTGTTGCTCAGTTTCCCCATGCTCTCCGGTCCTCCTCCAGACTGACTCGCTGCCTGCTGGCTGCCAGATGATGAGCATCGTTCAATGATTGTGACAGTGCGCGATGGTGGCGCGTCACTTGAATCCTTCATCAAACAATGCCGAACCGCTGCACAGCTGAGATTCTCAATTTTCTTGCCCTTCCCTGTCTCCCCTGCCGAGTTCTCCCAGTGGCCACATTCAATTTCACGCTAAAGCCACCGACCGACAGCGGCATGAAGCGGCGCGATATGGTGAAGGCGTTTATGGTGCGAACCTCACGTACGGCTTTCACCTCAAAAAAAGGAGGGGAGCGACGAGCGAGCGAGGAGGCAGGCAGCTGGAAGATGTCGCCGTGCCAGTCGTTCATTAAATCTCGCATTTGTGCCACTTGTGTGCACCCTCCTCTTCTACTGCTCGGTGGTTGCTCTGCTATGTCGTCGTCATCACCGTCGTCGTTGGCGTCGTCATCGTGAACAAGATACCAAAGTCCGATAGCAAACCGCCGGTACCCCGCGGAGGGTGGGAAAGGATGTGTGCGCCGCGTGTCGCAATTCCAAAAGGGATGATAGACGGGGGAAATGAGGGAGAAGCTCGCAGAGGCGGAGACGACGCAACATAAAAGTTGCCATCGAAACTGTGCCTCACCTTACCATCTCCTCGCCGGGTCCGCTGGTTTGATCCCTTTTTCGGTTCCTTTCCGATGCCGCACGGTGTGCGTGCGTGCGACAGGAGACACTTACAAACAGACACATGGGCGCACATACACCCGCAGACACGTGTGCACCCCTCCAGCACACCACATCATCTAAATCCCATTATCGTACAATTTTCCGGAAGAGACTTCTCCGGAGAGCAGCAGCAGCAGCAGAAAAAAAATCCGGCAGAGGGGAGGAAAACCCTAAACCCCCCGGAAGAGCGTCGGAATGGGTTCGGGGAGGTGCGCCAGGGAAAAAACTTTCTCTCTCCACCACCAACGCGGTAGGATAGGTGGGTGGTTGGGTGGGTGGGAGTTAACTTTGCATCCTCGTCGTACACAAGGATACTGGAGCATGAAAATCGATTCCCAGGAAATGGTTAAATTTCGCGCGAGCCAGGTTACCATGGCGACCTTTCCCTCGCCGTCGCCTCGGCCCTGTGTGCAAGAGAACGAGGATCTGTCCGTCACGTTTCAAGGATTGCGCGAGCGCTTACGGGTCACTGGCAAGACACGGGCCCTCCATCCATCCATTCACGGGCCAGTAGCATCAGGAGCAGCAGCAGCAGCAGCCAAGGATGCGCCCGAACCGCCTTCGCCTTACCTACCAACCGTCAAGGCTTCCTTCGATACCAGTGCGAAGATGGCGAACCTCCATCTCCACTAAGAAGCCACAAATGAGCGCCCGGAGAGCAGTCACCAGATCGCTCGCTCACTTGCTCGGGCAGCATCTTCTTCTGTTCTGTTGTAGCGGTTTGGCGTCGCTCCGTGCGACCCTTTTCAAGCCGACGGAATGAAGAGGGACACCCTGTGCCCGTGTGCTAAGGGATGCTGCTAAAAGATGCTGTCTCGCCCTGACAGGTTTTCCACTTGGACGACCCTCCTCCATCAACCGCTCGGGAAACTCGGCAAAGGACGAAGGACGAAGGGCTTCCTTCACCACCACCAGCACCATCTGAAGGTATGTTTTCAATGAAATTGAAGATTCCACTCTCCGATGGTATTCAAGAATGGGTGGAAGTAGGGTGAGAGAGAGAGAACTGGGGGGGATCGAGAAATATGTTATTCATAATTTTGCTCCTAATTCGAGTGTAATCTAATAAATTATCGATTGATTTCCCCCACCGCTTCATCGGAAAACATCGGAAATGATAGTCATTTCTCTCGCTCGATGACTATCATGCCCCTATCAGAGGCGCTGGAAGTGGACAACTCCACACCCCGGACACATTGGTGATGGCGCAGGAGAGGTGGTCAAAAATTGGAATACTTGCGCGCAGCTATGGCGTCAGCATTCTCTCTCTTCTACGCGCCTGTAAACGATGGAGAGTAATAGCTTGGATTCTAAAGATCAGACACTTGAATTGACATGAAATTCCTTCAAATTGTCCTCCGGCCATCCATGCATGGCCCCTAGTGTGGCAAACTACGAAAGGAATGAATTGAAAACCTCTTCACACCGATAGGAGCGCGGCCAGAGTCGCCACCTCCTCCGAGTACAAGGCATAACTTCCGGTCGAGAAGTTCGATTATTCAACAACAGCCAGCAATTTTCACATCCTTGTGCGGGAAGAAGGCTGATGGCCCTGAATTCTACAGCCACAGGAGGGCGAATCGGGAGAATTGATTGTAAAACCATGACTGGATGAAAAAGTTCCATCGCTTTTTTGACGCAAGCCATTTATGACTGGCAACTAATTCCCCGTTAGGCGCACCAACCCCTCGCCAGTCTGCCCAGTGCTCCCCCACAGACTCCCACAGGGGAGCTTTCCTTTCCTTTCGAACGCTGGTGGAGCCGATGGAGCGAAAAGTTCAAGATTGTAAAGTGCGATTCACCGATGATGATTTTCCAGAACTTCCACCACAGAGCATAGAGCGAGTTGCCCTCGACGGTGCGCTGGTCAATATTTTCCAATTTTCCCCCCCGATTCGGTCCCTGGAATACTGGCCGCACGATGTTAGACAAAGAGTGCCCCTAATGCCGCCTGATGCGCCTCTTTCACCATGTGGTTTGGTGAGTAGTGTTCGAGAAGGTAGCGACGACGTGCGGACTTACAAGCCACTTAACTTTTGAACAGCTTCAGCAAACCTCGACCGATCGATGGCCGTCCGAATTAGGATGCACCATCAGCATCACGAGCGCTCTCGCTGAGGGCTACCGAATGTTCTCTTTCCCATCAAAAGTCAATGCCACGACACGAATCCTTTGACCTAGGAGGTACTGCTACTGTGTATTAGGGATCATGGAGGCACCATCGTAGCATAATCAATGATTGGCTGGCTGGCTGGCTGGTGTTCCCTCCGGAACTCCTCCACCGACTGGTTCGCACCCCTAACCCCCTCACCGGTCACCGGTATAAATGTCAATGAATAATGGAACGAACCCATTGATCCCGGGGATCTCTTCATTTTCGGTTTAGGGCGGCCGTCGACGGAGTACTGGAGGCGCGTGAGTGAAAAGTTTTTGGCTCAAAAACTCACCTCCACCCCCACCCTCCAATGAGACCTGACCTCGTGGAACGGCCCCACACAAAGAGCCAATCCAAAAGTGAGCCATTACTTGGGACAAGCCTCGGTTGCCTGCCGGTGTACCCGAGGCTCTTGGCTGGAAGCTTTTCCAGCTCCGCAAAAAGTTGGAAACGACGACCGATAGTCCGACGGTGGTGAATCACTTCATTGGTAAGGTGATTTGAAGAGGGATAGAGACCTTTCGAGTCGAGAAGGGGTTGGAGGAGTCGACACCATCATGCTGCAAGCCTTTATGGATCGCCAAGCCGAGGGCAGGCAATGTAATCCCCGAGCACGGACTATTCCCGGCCTCCCCAAAAACGTTGGCCAAACCGACCGACCGGTTCCGAGGCAGAGTCAAAGTCACATTTACAACGGATTAAAGTCCGGGCCCGGGCCTACAGTCTACAGAGGCGCACCAGGCATTCCGCAGGACCACAGCACTGAAAGGGTTTTAAGCAGACCACCACCTATGGGAGGGAGCTACCTCTTCGCCAGGATTCAATATGTTTCGGCCAAAGTGCTCAAATATGGCGCGTATTTCACGAAAGGGTACGAAAGAACAGGACACACGGAAAACTGCCACCACCCCGGAACCTTCTCGCTTATTGCGCGGCCGTTACCTTAAAAAGGCGGACCCAATGCCACCGTTAGTCGCAGGCAGCTCCACTCCACTCCGGTAGACGAAATTATCCGCATTATTTTTTTCCTTCTTCTTTTCCTGCTGCTCCCATTGGTTCTGTATCCTACGCCTTAACTACACCTTACGAGCCATCGTTTGCTGTAAAACTTGGCCCATTCACTAAACGGCCCCCGGGATCCGTGGTGTAAGTTTTGATAAGGTTGAAAGGGAGTCGAGCAGTCGGGTCGGAACTTCCGGAGAGTCCAAAAAAAAAGGCCACAAACCACTACCACCAAAACACACGCAAAAACATGGGTGAGCTTCGGTCCGAACACTCCCGGACCGTAGTGAAAGCGAATGGAAAGGCCTTAAGGGCCAAAGTTGGGCGTTTAGGCGCGAGCTACCATAACGCAGCCGGAAAACTGTCCCCCGTCGATGTTGAAATCCTTTTGGATTAAATTTGTGATAATCAGCAGCAGCAGGAGCTGAAGG
>NC_064877.1:76693146-76695646 GCF_943734665.1 Anopheles aquasalis
GTCAGCGCGCAGACACGGTGGTGTCGTTGCCGGTGGTCTACAAGTCTAGACCACCATCACCACAACAACAACAGCGACAACGGTGGTAGCGGCGGCAGACGACAGAAAATAGACCACCATCAATGCAAATCGTCAGCCGAAACCAACCTCTAGAGTGGTGCTGTTGTTGTTGTTGTTGTTGCTAGTCACTTTGCGGTTGTTGTCGGATCCAAAAACTTGGACATCATCGCTCTCCGCGTTGGTGGCATCGTGAGGATGTGTGTGGGAGGTTTTATGGTTCCGATAGTGGCCCAAAAGAAGAGGGGATGGGAGGGAAAAATGGCGAATATTCTAGATGATCACGAAAACAGCGCAACACTGAAGAAGGTGCTCTTGCAAATGTCATCCCGTTGACACATTCATCCCCCCGGCCATGGATCACCCGAGATCACACTCTCTCACTCGAATCGGTTATTCCCGGTCACTGGAACCATCTGGTTCTGCTGCTGCTGCTGGTGCTGCTGAGGAAGGCGGACACACAACACATGCCCGGGACACCGTCTTCACGTGTCATCAGCGTCGGCGTCGGCGGCGGCGGCGTCTTGGTTGGATAATTTATTCCGGCAAAAACCCTCTACAACCCCGGAGGATGAGGTGACAGTTTGTGAGCGGTTGTGCCGCGTCGCGCGAATGATTAATTGATACTGACACATGTTTAAAGTTCCATTTATGAATCCCGTGTCTCCCACCCTGAACCCTGGGTCCCAAATGTGTTAGCAGATTCACGCGCCACTAAATTATTTGCTTCAAGAAGCGAAGAACCGCCAGATTGGTTGTTTGGCCCTGCCTGCTCCTGCTTCTCCGGCTGAGGTGTGTCCCCGTGTCCGAAACCCATCAAACGGATTTTTGGACCAACCAGTCCCTTCTTCCTTAATCGACCATGGAGAGATGGTACTGCGCTGCGCAAACGAGACACACACCTCGCTGCACCATCATCATCATCATCGTCCGGAGGATTTGCTCCAGACACGTTTGCGACAGTTGGACAGATTTCATTCGCCTTAATTTGATCCTGTCGCCGTGATGATGAATCACTCGCAGCGGCGCACAACCAAGGACAAGGATTGCATCCTGCTGCTGCTGCAGCCTTTGACGTGGACAAGAACGCTGCCCGAAAAGGACACGGACAAACTAGGCACACGGCGGCCCAACCCCGGGGGGGGGGGGGGTTGTCAGACTCCTCCGGACTTTGGAAATACCGGACGCTGCTGCTCCTCCGAGGTGGATGGATTGGATTCGAAAAATACAAAACTTCCCCCCGAAAGAGCGTGGCCAGTGTGCAGCTCTCTGGACGAGAATGCATTTTTCTGTCTTTCGTCGCCTTTACCCTTCACGCCTTGTATTCCTTCTGCGACTTCTGCTGCTGCTGCTGCTCCACGGATGCGCGAGCAACAGCGAAGGCGAGATCGAGCTGCCGCCGCCTTTCGGGGCCATCACCTTCGGGAACTCCTCGGCCTGCTCCTCCTATACTGTGGCTGCGGCGGCGGCGGTTCTGCTCTGCTCTGTTCTGTTCTGCCAGCCAGTGAGCCAGTGAGCGGCTTTATCAGACTACGGAACCTATAATTTGCTGATGAATGTTGTATCTCTCGTCACTCTCGTCCTCTCGTCCGGTCCCCTCTTCCTTCATTTCTGCATTTCTCATTCCCGCAACGAGCTCCTGGTCGCGCGGTTTGGTCTTTGGCAATATATTTTATTTGGAAGCACCGCTAGGGCCCTCCCCGCCAATCCGTTTCGTTTCGATTCGTTTTTTTTTTGTTCTTCGTCTTCTGCAGCGGCAGAACATTTTCGGCGTCATGCGTTTGAAGAAAACATGTTTCCTCGCGCGCCTGGCGCGCAGTCCGGCGGCAGTCCTCGGAAGTGAGCAAAAGGGTATAACTCAAGACGCAACCACCAGGACACCACCAGCCCAGGAACTCCACTCTTCTCTTCGCCACTCGCTATTTCGACATTCTTCCCCGCCAGTGGCCGCCAGTGGCCGCAGTCAGGTCTTCGTTCTTTTGGCCTGCCTTTTGCTTTTGCAATGCGCTTCCCGTACACACGAATGCGCGCAGCTGAGCCTCGCAGTTAGTGCTGCTGCTGCTGCTGCTGCTCGTGGTTACCGTGAAGGTGATGCCAATGGCACCACCACTCGGAGGCGCGCGCACCTTCAATGGTGAACGCGCGATAAGCGATTTTAAAAAGCTTTTGGCTGTCACGATAAGGTCTGCCATCACTGAGCCTGAGTACCACACACCCCTGAGAGTGCATCTGATGTCACTCGAGCACATCTGGCTCGTGCTTGACAAGCGAGAATGATGCAAGCGCAAGGAGAGGATTTAACACTAACCCCATTATTGTTCGAGGTGTCGCCTTGTTGGCACAACCAACCAACCAACCAACCAACTCTGCACACAGTGCATGTCAACCGGTTCTTATACCGGGATTGGCTTATCTGTAATGGATCCATATTTGTGACGGCTTA
>NC_064877.1:76703146-76730646 GCF_943734665.1 Anopheles aquasalis
ACGGTTGTACGGTGCAGTGAGGTTTGTACTTCAGGCCGCAGGGGTCTATTCCGGGATTCAGATACCGCAGTATTCCCGGGAATTCGGTCCGGAGCGACCGAGCGAGTGTCGAAGCCACAAATCTTCTCTAATGGATTCGATTCGAACCAAACATGGCGCGAGTGTGACATTGTGTAAGTGCCTCCGCAAACCCTTTCTGCTAATTAATTCAGAATCGCGATGCCACGCTGATAACTGATTTTAACATTCCAGTTGCCAGGAATTGCCAGGCCGCATCAGCGCAGCAACGGGAAGAAGCGGACCAGGACAGGCGGAAGAGGAAGTAGAAACACCGAAATGCATTTTGCGAAAAGTGCATCCAAATATGACCTACAATGGCGGTGGTGGTGGCGTGATGCAGTTGACACAAGCACACACAAGCACACGTACGTACGCATATCGCGAGCGTCGGAGGTTCACGTTCTGTGACATTCTATTAATTAGCTGCGTGACGAACGCGAAGCTCTCCACTCTGGTGCTTCTGCTTCTTCTTTCGCACGTGTCACACAATTGCCAGTGCGCACCACACATACACATGGTGACAATAGTGCTTTTAATTGTACTTCAGTGGCGGCTGTGATGCATCACCATTGCATTCGCACTGATCGAAGAAGAATGCCCCGGCTAATGGGATTCTTGGCAGGGCAGCAAGTGAATTGATAATGCAATTTCACTCCACCGCCACCCGGCCATGTCACTAATCATCCCACACACCGACAACAAGCGAGGCCACTTGATGCGTTCAGTGGCATTAACATTTTAAAAACGGTTTTTGGGGCCGCCGCCATTTTTTTTTGCCCATTTCCCATCGGCGATATGATGAGGTGTAATTGGTGCGATGGTCAACTAATGGATGGGACAGCAAAAAAAGTGAAGAGAAAAAAAACAGCATCATCAGACCCACGGCACCCCTTCCATACCTCGACATAATAATGCTGCTTTTGCATTCCACAAAATTGAATCGGTTCAGGTTTTTGGAAGGCCGGGGGGGGGGGGGGGGGGGTTGTTACCACCCGTCAATGTTGTATTATATGTTGCAGCAATGGCACTCCCCCTGCTTATGCTACGATACGCACCTTCCACCCGGGGGCCCGTTCACTTTGCACGCCCGTTGAATGCGTGAAAAAGCGTGAAAGGCCGGGTCCAGGGGCTTTTAAAATTGCAAACCAAAAGCACACATACAGAGAAAGAGAGCCTGTAAGCGCGCCGGGCCATTAGACGGCTGTAATTATATGCGCGAGAGGGCGAGAGTGCAAGTGGTGACCGGCCGAGTGGTTAAAATTAAAATATTGATTAAATGGCTATCATAAATGGTGACCGGAGAAGGGGCACGACGCCGAGAGTGGTCTGATTGGAGTTGATGAGTGGAATGGCCTGATAGATCGGTGGAAGGCAGGCAGGCACCTGGGGGTCCACCCGTTTGTTTGATTAAAAACGGTCATGAACCGAGGATCAACTCTGAAACGGTTATAACCGTTTCACCATTAATCAGATCAGATGTTTAATCATGGTCATGATATGGTGCAGCGCAGCTCAGCGCGATAATGAGATCCTTTATTTTGTGCTTTTTACGATCCAGCTCCATCACGGCTTGCGTTTCCATTTGAAGTGCACAACACACATTTCCAGCGAATGGAAATCCGCGTCCAAAGCTTCCATTGTGGTCCAATGGATGGATTGAAGCATTTAATTTTCCGTCCCAAAAACAAAGGTTCACGTAGCGCACAAGTTGCAAGTCCAATTGCTATCATCACCAACGTAAAATGAAAGTTCTGCGGTAATGGTGGTCACCAGGTTAGTGGCAACCTACCATCACCCATTAGCCCGCGCCCTAGAGAGATGGGTCGCCTAATTTTGTGTCGCCAGATTATATCTTGTACTCTCTCCGCTCGTACTCTCTCACCATTTGTGTGCTGGCGCTTGAAAACATATGCTTCTGGCCTGGCCCTCGGATCCCTCGGCCAGTGACAGTTGCTAAATGTTTTCCCCGAAACGAAAGCGACCCAGCCAACCAGCGATAAACACGCCCGGGGGCCCACCCCGGAAGGATACAAAGTGTTGAGCGCCCTTCCCCGAAACACTCCTTCTAATGCCCGCAACAACAGCAAAAAAAAACCCACAAAAACTTTCGTCAACAGTTGCAGGAGGACGCGGGCGGGGGAACGCATCATCATCATCACCGCCGTGATCAGCATCATGTTCTCGCTACTATTCTGCTGCTGCTGCTGCTGCTGCTGCTGGTGATCGTCATGAAGCGAGAGCAACAGAATGGTGGTGCTAGCGCGACTTCACACACTTTGCCTCCACAATTGTCAACCACAAAAACAGTCGACAAATCCGTTAAAAACAAAGCGGCGGCGATGGAAAACGAAATGCTAAAACAGAAAAGCCCCAAAAACAACGACAAACGGAACGACGACCGTCGACGGCAGAGATAGGCCTGAGGTGTGTGTTTGATACGACGAGCGATGCCGCAGAGTGAGCCGCGCGGGTCTCCGGATCAAACGCCGCGGTTGCTGGCCGGCCGGCCGGGCAGCAGCAAGGACGAGTACGACGGAGACGCGACGGAGAGTAGATGAAGAGATAACGAGGCGGCGAATGTGCGAAAAGCAACCCAACGAGCGCAGCAACCTCGTCCTCCTCCACCTCCTGCGGACCCACAAGTCTGGCGAAACAGAAACCAAAATGTCAAACCCGAGTCGAGTCGAGTCGAGTCCACCCCGAGAGAATGGGGTGCGGAGGGAATGGTGTTAGGCGCAAATAAAGAGCAATTTGAGGGGATGGAGGAAGAGGAGAAGAAGGAGCACGGACTGCAGCCCAATTCCCGGGGCCCTGGGACCATTTTTACGTGACAACATTCCCAGATTTTATCCTGTCCGAAAAATTCTTCTCTAACATCCCTTCGATTCATCCCTCCTTGCCCTACCTCCGGTCTATCTTTGGCAAACAATTTTATCAGCCACGGCTCACACAACACAACATAGATAGAGAGCAACGCGAGAGAGAGAGAGAGAGACAGAGAGCGACAGGAGAGCAAGTGAGACAAAAGAGGGAACACGCAGCGCATCGTTTGTCGGCCATTTGCTGCTTACTCCGAGCGCTCCGAGACCCCTCCGAGGGAGCACACGGGGAGCGTGTCCAGGGACTAAACAACAACAACAAAAAAAAGTCGCAAAAGAACACAGATTATAGGATAACGTGGAACGTGGTGTGGTGCAGGGATCCGGGGGACGGAAATCGCAGCTCCACCAGACCAACGAGCAACACACATTTTTGCACATTTTAACGTTTTATTTATTCCTTTTTCTCGCTCTCACTCTCTCTGGTGTTCTAGCCACTTTTAGAGGTCCCAAAGAGATACCACCAAAAAGAGGGGGGGGGGGGGGGCACGATAGGCGACGAGCTACAAATCGCCATCTCCTGTGTCTCACATTCTGGCATTCGTTTGGTGCGCTGAGAGCGTGTGTTGTTGTTTAGGTTCATGGCTAATAACCAGGCACCAGGCACCAGAGGCCTGGTTGCTGTTTCCTGACGTTGCCATTGGGCTATCAATGCGGCTCGATCGGGCCGGGGAGGGTCTCGGCCAAACGAAACACGCGAGTGACAGCAGAAGGTGTTGTCTCTCTAAACACTCTCCTCCTCACATTCACCGCGACGCAGCCTTGTTGGGGACGATTGGGACGAGGCTAATCGTGTGACATTTCGTGTGTTGTCGTCATCGTCGTCGATGGCGTTTTAGTGTGTCCGGTGTGATCTTCTTCCCTTTTTTTTTGCGAATTCTCTACTGCCCGATCAACCGGAACGTTCGGGAAAACGAGGGGTTCTCTCTCTCTCTATCGGAGAGGTCCAATCTCGTCGTCATCGTCGTCGTCGTTGTCGCCATCATCATCATCATACGCCGTCCGTGGCCGCGCGTCACTTCTTTCGTGCTCGCGTTGACTGTTTTTGCATCTCTATCAAGCCCCCCCTTTCGGCTTTGAAGGAGGAAGAGGAGGAAGAGGAGGTGGAATTGAGTTTCGCAACTTTGCGCGCCAAAGGGGAACGCTCCTCGTCACTAACGAGACGAGCTTTGGCGTACAAAATCGACCAAAAACATCCGACCAAACAATTTCCCGGCGATGGAAATGCATTGCCAGGGTTGGGCCGCGAATGAATGACGCGCTAAATAGGCGCTCCGGAACGCTTATTATAGGCTTCTTGGACCGACCGACAAACCGCCTTCGGAGTAGAACGGAGCCCGCGCAACGGTCACGTAGCAAACCGTAGTGATTGTGGCTGGCGAGGCCTGGGGGGGATCCTTGTTCGCTTTTACGCTTTTTGATCACTGTCCGACGTTCCAATTGGTTCTGAGATCACATTCAAAAGACCCATCTCCTCTTCTGGATCGTGCTTCTCTCTTTTTTGTTATTTTTATTTTAAAAAGTTAAAAACTTAATACAACAGAACGAACACAGCTCGCAAAACACCACCACGACGGGATCGGATCGGTGAGCAGCTCGTTAGCGCCATCGGCGCTCCAAGTTGATTGGTTTCCAGTTTCCGCCAACCGAGCAGCGCGAACGAGCGATCGACCGATCGATCGATCAACGGGCTTTACGAGGTGCTTTCAAGCACAACAAAACCAAATCGAACCAAAACCTGATGATCGACATCATAAACACGGTCGGATTGGTCCCCACAAATCACACGAGCGGTAGAGTAGAAACCCAGGAGAACCCAAGGCGCCAGGGGTGCCGCCTGTTGCGCCAACCAGAACCATAAACACCCGCTGCTGCTGGACCCGCAGGCTCCACAGGCGACGGCGTCAGAGGCGCGAACGCCAGCCAGCGAACGGTTATGTGTGATGCTGTCTGCTTGTGCGCTTGCTTCATTTAACAGTTTTGCTGCTCTAATAAAATTATAATCATTAAGCCGCCCCAATGTTAAGCTGCTCGTAATACCACGGCCATAACACAGCAAAGTGCCTCCGGCGGCAACATCACTCCACTTTCCTCCCTCTGCTCAACCGCGCCCGGCTTCGTGCCACTTCGTTCTCGTTCGCCACCGCGGCATTAGAACCGCGAGGCGCTGGTGGTGGTGGTGGTGTTTCACACTAACCACCATCGTTCTGGTTCTGTGTGGAGGGAGGAGGAGTCCCTGCAAGCCATGCCAGCGAACACGCCAAAATAGTTGTTTCTAAACCTCGCGGAGCGCGGATCTCTGGCACTGGCCAGCTCCTCCTCCCTCCCCACATGTGATGGGTGACGGGTTGTTAGTTGTGTTTCGTAAAACTAAACAGGTAACACACACAATACAAGCAACAATCCGGGGGAAGGAGGGGATATGTGTGTCCGCATCATGGTGATGCCCCAATCCCGATGCCAAAGAACGGTAGAATGATGCTGCTGCCGTTGCTAGTCGCTGGGCGCAAGGGGGATCTCTCTTTTAGGGGGGGGATCATGTCGTAAGGTGTCGCGCGCGCCGTGGCGCTCTAGGTGGGTGTGAGAAGAGGAGAGAAAGAGTAGAAAAGCGTGTTAGTAAGCAACACAAAACGACCGCGACGACGACGGCGACGAGTAGCAGCCTTCGGGGACTCTTTTCTAGATTCACAGAGCTTTGAAATTGAGTTTTTTTGTGATGAGAAGGAGAAGCTGGGACGCGCTGCACACACGCGACCTTTAAAAAGCAGTTCATACACTTCCCGTTACATGGAAGAGCCTCATTTTGGAATACTTAAATATGTGGGATCTTGAAATCCCCCTCGGCTCACAACGGGATTCGAACCTAGGATGTTTCGATCTGCAAACTGCACCGGATGTCAATTGAACTACATCACTTACCACCAACCATCAGCTGATGAATGTCTCTTTTATCGAACATTCCTGGGTACATTTGAGGGAATTGCTATCGACGGCATTATCGTAATTTTTTTTTTCCCCCCATTTTATGCTCCATGAAATTCGAATAATACTTCGCAAAAGCCATTTAACCTGCCTGCCTGCCCGGCATGCCACATTCAAACCATCTAAACATGCCTGGCGGGCAGGCAGGCAGGCAGACAGGCAAGGCAAGCAGCGTGCTATAGGGAAGCGCCACCAGAACACACGATCACGTCTCGTTTCATCTCCGTTTCAGAGCGATCACACCGATCCTCCGCCCGGTGTATCACACGGCGAATGGCACGCAGCGCAGCGCTAGAGACCTGGCCAGGTCGCACACCGGCAGCGATCCAGCGATCCGAGTAAAAAAAGGAATGTAAAAACAAAAAGCGTGATGATTATCGCACCTTCTCTCCTCGCTCGCTCGCTTGCTACGCGATCCGTTCGCCGTACGAGGCCGATGTGCGACCGAGGAGTTTATGCTCCCGAGAAACCTTCCCCTCCTGCTCCTCGTCGTCGTCGCCCTGGCATCGTTCGCCATTCACACAATCCACAATCGGCCGTCACCTTTAGCGCTCTTCTGGATCGGTGGCTTGGCAGGCTCGTTGGCTGGCTCGTTGGTTGGTTGGTTGGTTTGGGCTGGATGCTGTTGCTCTGCTAACTAACTAACTAACTAACTACCCAGCTAACAGCCGCTTCTCTTCGGCCCGTGATTCGTACATAGGCTAACCTTGCTCCTGCTCTTCTTTCTGCTCTCATCCACCCTGTCTCCCCTGTGCCATCCTTTGTCTTGCAAGCCTCTCTTCGCTGATATCGATCTCGCGAGCGAAGCGAAGGAAGCGGCAACCAATTATCTGTCTAACAAGCTCTGGCGTCGGCAAGCTCGGCAAGCAACCCATCTCCACAAAACCGTCCAGAGTCGCGAGACCGACCCGCGTGTGTTCTATCGATGGCAAACGATGGCACCAGAGCCACAGCACCAGCAGCAGCAGCAGCAGCAGCATCATCAGCACCAAAACCCCCATGCGCAGAGAGACCTCTGGTTGCAGCATCAGATGGTAGAGTTGGTGGTGGTGGTGGTGGTGGTTCCTGCGAGTGCGACTCCACTACGCAGAGCGAGGCCCGAAACCGCAAAACAGTTTGAAGAATCGCACCTTATAGAACCGCGCGAGGCCGCGGATAGTGAAGGGGCAGGAACAGTCGCGGCATCATTATACGTGGCCCGATTTGCTCCACTTTTCACACTCGCAGACCACAGACCAGGTTGCAGGTGTTGTAGTCGAGGTCGAGGAATGGTAGAGGGCTGATACGGATTCCTGGAGTGCGATTCGCTTTGGGGCATATTCTCTCTCTCTCTCTCTCTCTCTCTCTCTCTCTCTCTCTCTCTCTCTCTCTCTCTCTCTCTCTTTCTGCTGTCTACTGCTGGCTGGCGTCTCGCAATTGCGCCCTCGTCTTTTGGAGAATCGGCAAGATGGCAACTGGCTCCAGGGTGGTACCACCGAGGGTGATTATCTGCTACTCACGGAGGAGGGGGCAACCAACACGCACCAGAACCAGAACCAGAAGCAGCACCACAGAAGCAGCAATCGACAGACAGCCGCCACCGCAAACGCCAAAAACACCACGCGCTGCTGCGTGGGAGAGTTCTGGAGGTTCTTAACCGACGCATTAAGTGATTCGCCCGCGAACCGGTAGCACCAGCGAATTGGCGGACCACCAGGGCCAGACCCGAAACGGACCGAGTCGCCACCCGCTTTCTCTCGCAATCAACACAAACCACAAACACCCAAAACACCGCACCCAACTCCCCCAACCCCCTGAGAGTGAGGCCGAAAGAAGCAGAAGATTTAATCTTCGATTCGATCCAACCAACGTTGCGTGAGGAGAAGGAGAGTCAGAGAGACAGAGAGAGAGAGAGAGAGCGCGCGCACACGAAAGAAGAAGAAAACCAGAAAAGAAAAAAAATCCGGAACGGAACCCCAGGACCAAGGGGTGGTCGCAGCAGCAGTTGACGCACGGACCACGCCGACCACCAGCCGGAGGTCCGAAAGAAACGAAGAGAGAGAGAGCGTCAGGGTGGCGAGGTCTCCCCACCGATGATTGTTTGTCGTCCGTCGTGTTGGAATGTGTCTTACAACAGCTTAAACAAGTTGGCTTAAATATGTCAACCCTCCACCTACACGAACCCCCCACGGGACGGGGTGTGTATTTGCGCGCGGTGGCCACCTCACCACGGGTCTCGAGCCATCCTTTTTGGTGTCTTCCTTCGTTCGATTCGCTTCGCTTGCTGCGATCTTGCTTTTCGATTCTCGATTCTCTAACTCCGTACTCCTTGGCTCGCATTCGGTGGCCGGTTCCTGTTCCCCCCTTCCCCGGGGACATTAAGGAACTCGCTCGTGTCGTGCTTATGATGATGATGGTGTGTGGTTGCTGCTGCTGCTGCTGACTCATTTACAGCCTCCTATAACGGAGCCTCACACGGTGATGATGCGCCACGACGAGGAAGTAAATGTCAAAATGCAATCCCAGTAAGCCGAGGAAGCCGACGTGCGCGCCAGTCAGCCAGCAAACAACAACGGAGCCGCTTGTCATCCCAGGAAAGGCCTACGCTACGCTGATCGTCAGCGAGGGCGCGCTTGACATGCACACAATGACGTAGACAGATGATCACGTGCAACGCAGGTTATGTACGTGAGTTGACACAGGATGCAGGACTCGGCGCATTTGCAAGTGCAGGGCCCCCAAAAAAGGAAACGAAAGAGATATGCTTCATTTGCTTTAAATCCGTGAGAGGCCACCAACAACAACAGGCGCATTTAAATATTGCTTTTTTTTTTGTTGCGGGAGGGTGCGTCACTGCGGTGGGGGACCAACTGCAATGCAATGCACTCCCAGTGCCCTTCATAAAAATGCATCAACCTCCCCTGAGTCGAATTGTATTTGGACGCGGTTCCAAACAAAAGGCCACAACGGGCTTTCGTCGGTTGGTTGTTGGGTTGGACCGAAAAGCAAATCGCCACAATTGCACATGCACTTAAGTGCACAACTGCAACTGTCCAGTAAATCGTCGGTTCTCTCTTCGTTCTCCCTTCCTCAAGGACCACGAAATGGAAAGCCAAATTGCTAATTCTTGTCTTTTGCAGGCCGGGGCGTAATAAAGCATTTCGCTTCCTTTCGAAGGTCCCGTCGTCGCCGCCGCCGCCGCCGTGGCACATCCGCCAAGCATCGCGCGCGCAGCATAATGCCCCTTCGTCCAGCCCAGCCAGCCAGCCAGCCAGCCAGCCAGCCAGCCATCCATCCATCTCGGCGGAAATGTAAATGCAACCTCCAGTCGCCAGTCGCACAGTCGTCATCATCATGCTCTCGGTTTGCCGGACGAATGCATCATCTCTTCGGTCCCCTTCTTGGTCTTTTCGGTTCCAATTTCTATTGTAATTCAACCGTGAGAGGCACAGAGAGATAGCGAGGGGGAGATGCACACAGTTGAAACAGTGCAGAAGGTGTGGGAGCGGAGACGTGACAACGCATTGTTCGAAGCCGGCCGAAAGGATAATCGAAGTGAATCGTGGAGACGAGACCAGCAAACCGACCGGCAGTCCATGCGCCTTTTTGCATAAGGATAATGCTAAGACAACAGCAGAGAGAGAAGGTTGTCCAACCCCTCCCCCCGCGCTCTGCTGCTTGGTTTCCATTTTTGCATTTCGCAACTTCTGGAACTGGAATGCTGCTGGAACTTCTTTTGCTGCGCGTCGTTCGTCTCCTCCTTCCGGGGAACAATGGTTCCTAGCGGTCGGTGTCGGTCACACCTCGTCGTCCACCTTGCACCGAGAGGCCACACAGCGACGGAGCTCATCACCATTGGCCATGTGTATGTGTTTGTGCCCCTGAACCGTGCTGCGAACCAAACAAACAAAGCCACCATCACCTCCATCAGATCGCCTGACCCTTCGACCCCTGGCTGGATGGGGTAGACCAGGGTCCAAGATAAGCTGCTACCGGCCACCACCGCCACCACCACCATCTGGAAGCAAATCTGGAACTCGACGCTGTGCGCCATCGACCTCTAAGACCCCTTTCTCGACAGAGAAAACCACAAACCCCTACACCATTATCATGACTATCGCCATCATCACCGCCACCACCGCCACTATGCACTCCAACGAATGCACTGGCCGCACACGTGTATGTGTCGGTATGTTGTGCATAATGCGCCTTGGTAAGATGCTGCTGCTGCTGCTGCTGCTGCTGCTGCATCGAAGTGCGATTCGATATCGGATTTAGGCGCTTCGCGGCATCACCTACGAACCACCGGCGCAACCTATGCTATGGCCGTTTGTGGTGTGATCGTCGAGTCGAGGAGGTCAATAATGGAATGCACACACATCGCCACCTCGCTCCAACCCCCTCCGTGGGGGTCTAGCAACTGCAACTGCGAGTGCAACATACAAAATTAAATAAAGAGAGTCACCGAACGGGGGATGGAAGAAAAAAAAAAAGGGAGGGAAGAGGTGGGCAAAAACCGGTGGCCACCAAGCCAGTCGAACCCTTCCCCTTGTGCCTCGGTCCACCCCAAAAATGGCCACCGACCGAAGCAGCATAGAACGAGTGACGAGTGAGGGGTTGCTTCCTTGACGCCCTATCTTGGTTTTCTCTTGCCAGCCATCCAGCCTGCCAGCCTCTTGCCTGCCTACCTTCTGGTCTTCCGCCGCGATACTCTCCTCGAACCACCAACCCCCACCCAAGACACCCCTAGAAGGGAAGAAGGATCCCGCGAGAAGAGAGGCGCGGGATGATAAATATTTCACAAACCGAAGGTGTATAAATTTAACCGGAATATTAAGTAGGTTATTCATGTATGCGCATAAATATCCGACCGACCACGAGAAGCAACAGCAGCAGAGAGCAAGCGAGAGACGAGAGTCAGTCGCGATACTAACGCGGTGGTTGCGCCTCGGACACATTCGCGTTCTTTGCTTTCTTTGCTTCCACACGAGATCGGTCCAGTTCTACCGGCCACTCGCCGTACCGAACCGGATTCACGGGCGATTCAAAGGAGAGGACAGACTTGTCTTCCTTCCCATTTGCACCCTCCCATCCCGAGGTGGCGTGGCGTGGCGCGGAGGTTTGTTCGTCGTTCCGTTTTCGCGTGTGTGCTGCATTTCCGCTGGTTCGCGCAAACTAATGCATACAATTTGCAACGCGCCCATATCATAGACACCAGTAGCACCCAGCAGCACCACCGGCACTAGCGAACTGGCCGGTAGCAAAGTCAGCAAAGTGGCCAGCACGAGTGAGGGACACTACTCTCCCTTGAGATCGGGGAGAGCAACGCTGGAACACCAGGGGGGGGGGGAGACTATCTTGCTGGCAATTCGATGATGATGCTGCTGCTGCATGGTGCATGCTCGATCACCACCACCATCACCATCCATTTGCTGGCATCCATTTCCCTCCACTCGTTTCCTCCTCCCCGTGCCTGGCCACTCTTAGTGGGGCGATGATTTATTGGCCCTAGGGGGGGGGGGAGGTCCCAGTGCCGCTGCTGCTGCTGCCGGTTTTGAGCAGATTTTTTGCTCGCTCGCCGGTGGCGTCTTGTTGCTGCTGCTCGAAACCCTGGATGCCCATCTGTTTATGTTGATGTTGGCGTTGGCAGAGTGAGCACACTCTGTTCTGTCCTACAAAAAGGGAAGGGAGCTGCTAGTTAGCCGGTCGAGGGGTTTAGGTATGTTTGCTAGCGGCGCATTACACGACTCTTTTTTTCTTTTTTTTTTGGGAACCAGATCGCGATCACTAGTGATCAAGTAAGCGGACAAAGATGCTGCTGGTGCTGAACATAAATCCCCCCCGGGGGGGGAGGAAACATAAGCTACTGCTTCACTCCATAGGCCACAAACAATTCATCATCACTGCTGCGCGCGCACGCTGCGGTTGTAAGCCGAGGCATTATTAAATGGTTCTCGCACGACCATCAGGCAGGCTCATCAGAGGCCTTGTTGAGCGGCACTAATCTACTTATGAGAATCCCTATCTTCCCCGCATCCCGCCCCCCCCCCCCCCCCCCCCGCGGGGCCCATTTCAATGCACATCGACTTATCGATATCGAAGCAATTTTGTCGAAATGTTGAGCAGCGCCTGGCCTCTCGGGTCTCAGTCTTCCACACCACAGCAACACGCATCATCATCATCATCATCATCGCCATCGCACCATCAAAGTACCGATGAGGTGCGGCGGTGTGGCGTGTGTTCCGCTTTATGATGATCATCATAATCCCCCTTCATGAGCCAGTCGCTCCGTTCGCTTACTGGCTGGCTGGCTGGCTGGCTGTCGAATCAATGTCGAAGCCCCATTTATGATAAGTCGTCGCACCATCGACGGTACGTACTCGGCGTTCCTGTGCGCCGTCGCGCCGTGCCTTGTAATTAAATGAAACCGAACCGATGCAGACGAGGCGGCAAGGGGAGGGGCCATGGATCATAAATTACTCCATCGCAAATCCGGCTTCCTTAAGCACTCCGCGTGTGCACATCATCTACGCCGCCGCCGCCGCCGCCACCTCCATCATCTTCCCCGTGTGTTTTATCGCGTAATAAGAGCCCTTAACCTCCCCCAACCTTGCTGCCATTCCCCCGGGCCCCTCTCTCACTGACAATGATGCGCGTTGCGACCGTTCCGTTTGACATTTACGCCATCGACGCGGTGCGTAAACTTAATATTCATCGATACCCGGCACCGGCACCGGCTCCACCGTCGCAGGGATTCAATTCCAGGTCACAACAATACTCCGTGCACACTCCGCGGCACCGGCCCAGGGCCAATCATTCCCCCAGCCCCCCCAAAGGACCAGAGCAGAGCTGGCATGTGTGCGACGCAGCAGCACATCACGCGTTGAGTGTTGATGACATCCCTTAGCACCCCCTGCAGCTGCTGCTGCGGCGAAGAGACAGTTCCGTTTTCCCGGGGGCGGAAAAACAGTGACTCCCCTTCCCGACCAGCGCTTGGCAGCTACCGGGAAAAGTGTCATCGCCCTCTGCGCCCCCCCCCCTCTGTTTGGACGAAGGTGGCTGGATATAAAAGTCATCCAGCACGACCTGTGTCTCTGCGTGCGTGCGTACGTGCGTATGTGTCTCTCTCTGCCACCCCCGTATCACCAGGAATCGCTTCTTAATCTGTCGAGTATTGCCGCCGACGTGTAAATAACCAAACGTCAGCAGAGGGCGCACCATCGACGCCATCGTCGTCGTCGTCGTCGCCATCGACTGATCTCCTGCTGTCAGTGCTGCTGTCCTGCTGGAAGGGGGGTGGTTGTGGGGCGGCACAACACGTCTCCTCGTGCACACTCCATTCATTGTTCGGTCCTGTCGGGCACGTGCGTGTGGGAAGGGTGTTTGAGTTCGCGTGGCGCTTCGCGCGTGAATAACACATTCGATTCGAGCACGAGGACGAGGACGCCTCGAGCGCCATGCTGCGAATGGAATCGAATGGACAAACACAGACAGTGCCCCCTGGTCCCTCTGGGGTTGGCCGTACACTTGGTGACAAAATATGCTGCCGATGTCGACGCGCTTGGCACGTTATTACATTGCATTATTATCCTCTCCCTCTCTATCGCTCTGCCGCAGGTCCTGCGGGGGGTCCAGGTGTCTTCAGCATCCGGAGATCGATTGTGATTTGACCATTCGAACGCCTTCTCGGAACGGAATCGAATGCTTAACGGTGTAAGACAGTGATTCAGTGCCGTGCTCTGGCAAGACCTGAACTACAAAAGAGGACAGAGCGGCGTACTGAAACGTGGCGGCCACTGTATCCACACGCTCTACGCTTCTCATTAGTCGCTCCTCACTGGGCGGTCCTGCCTTGGCTCGGTTGGTGTGAAATCCAAAGTGCGAACGACGACGACGACTCTGACGGATGGTACCGGAGACCGCGCTGAAAGAAGAACTAGGCGACCTGGCGGGCAGGGCGAGGAACCGATTTATCCCCGGCAACCCCGGACGACGTTGCGTGTGAGGCTCTTTAGCACATCATTTGGACACCTCGGCCCACTCGCGATGGCATCCACTCCGGTCTGCATGCTGCTGGTGCTGCAAAGGCACAATGCAATGACAAATGCATCACGCCATTCAACCACCCTTGGCGGCGCCAAGCGGATGTTTCTCGTGCTCCGGATTATCGGTACACCGGGGGGGCGCCGCCCATGTTCCACATTTGCAGCACGCAAATGAAGGTACTTAAGACGAGTGGCACGCGGGCTTTCCATCACTTCCACGAGTGGTGTAGTGCTTGTTGTTGTTGTGGTGTGTAGGTGAATAGACAAACAAATTCGCTCCGGCGGTCCTCTCACCATATATGAAGTTCCTCTCTTGGTGTTTCTTCCCTCCCGCACTGTTCCACAAAATGGCCGTCAGTGGCACTTACCTGAAATGGAAGGGGAAAAGAAAAAAAAAACGAAACGGAGTTAATATCAACTGAAATGCTAATTGTTTTCCAAGAAAAATGCATTAAGCTCCGGTGTACAGTAGCAGCCCTGGTGAACTAATGATGTCACTCACGTGGAAAGAATTTTCACAGAAAACCCCACGGAAATACGGCCGAAAAATGTTGCCCAAGTGGTATATCGTTAGTTGCTGCGAAAATCATTAAAAAGTCGCTCGCTTGTCAATGGCGTTTCCTGACAACAACTCATCCCCGGAAGCTGGTGGGAGGGCGGCAGCGGAAAAAAAACCCGTGGAAAACGATCACCGATGGACGCATACCAAGAAACACGCGCCATGATCGCCGCTCTCGGTCGGTCCTGTGGAGAAACGAGAAGCGACAGCAAGCTAACACAACACGACAACCAGCCAACAAATCAGTGCCACATTTTCGAGGAAATTGATTTCCTCGCTCCTTCCTTTTCCCACCCACAGGGGACCCCTTCTCGGAGAGATGAAAGCCCAGAGAAGACACACAGTATTTTCCCGACGAAAATCAATATTAGCTTCAATTCGACATACTTATACTTTGCTTGATTGGCCTCGCCAATAACAGGAGGGAAGTGGGAGGGATGGTGCGGCCGGATGATCGCCGAAAAACATGCCCGGCCACCCAGGCCTTCCCCCCTTGTAGCAAAGTCACTCAAACGATATTTCATTTCCGTGTGCCCAAACCAACGAACGGCGCAGGAAGCGACCACCACCACACTCTGTCCCCCCAAAAAAAGGAGGTCTAAGCGAAAGCGTGTATCGAGCATCGACAGCAACCAACAAAACGGAGAAGAAAAAAAAATAAGTAAAAAAAACACGACGGAAGGACGAGGAAAGAATCTCCCAAAACGACCATTACCTACGCCAATTAGCTCACCGAAGGAGTGTCTCGTGTCGTGTGCCTTTCGCTCACCGTACTTTGGTGTACGTGAACGAGGACAAGCGACAAGGCGACATGTCCGGAAGATGGTCACGGAAATCGGAATCGAAGGCCGAGGGGGGGGGGGTGTTTTGCTTCATTAGAAGGTGTATCACCCGTTGTGATAGTAACCGGCTCGAGAGAAAGAGAGACCGGAAAAAGGGGGTTTTCATTTCACCACATTTTCATTCCCGTGGACTGTTTACACGCTAGAAACCTGAAATCTCACAAACCGTGGCCACGTGTGTGGAGAGCAATCGCACATGTGACCTGATGGGTGGCCAGCAGCCACGCCGACGACGAAGGTGGAAAAATCGGAAAAAACTGGCAAACGAGAAAACCATGAGCTCAGCAGCAGCAATCACTGTGGCCGTGTATGTGTGCCTGTAGGTGTGTGTTTTGCGCCGCCTACGGCAACATAAGGGCCGAAGGACTTCTACTGCATATAGATGACCTTCCTGCTGCTGCTGCTGCTGCTGCGCGAGCATGATTAAAACCACCGATGAGATGGCGTAGGCGTAATGGAAGAGGGCTGTAAAAGGGGTGGGAAGAAGTTTTTAAACTCCTGGCACAACCACACACATACCAGAGACCACCACCACCACCATCATTCTGGGTGTGCATTTTTGACATACTTCAGGCTTGCCTCAATAGTTGGTGCGAGGAAAGGTGGATGCCGGAGATGGCCAACCGCACACACATAATTACGCACATTCCACTTCAACACCACCTACCATTCCCCCTGCCCGGTGGTGTAAGGAGTTACACCACACGGACACACATAAGCCAAGCCCTGTTTTTCACTCGAGAACTCGGCATAAGCACTGGGGATAAGAATGGGGCCACGTCGACACATATCAAATATCATTACACATCATAGCATGCCATGCATGCTTTGGTCGAGGCTCGCTACTCGGTGTGGGAAGCCCTAGCTGCCCCCCAACCAAACACACACATGCATACAACATTCTCGTATAATCCTTTGCCTCATCAACACCACCGACTCCTTTAACAGGGCTTCTCAACTCAGGACCAAGAGAAGTAAGCGGCAACAGAGGGTGGGGGGGGAGGGGGGCTGGTCTTTATGCTGCAACATCCGGCTCGGGACCAATACATGCACACATGCCAAGGCACAGCCAAGATTTACGTTATCGCTGGCCGGCATGCCTTGCTCCCGGATCAACCTGGTGTGAAACGGCGACGAAGTAGGCTAGACGGACGCAAGTTGGTAATCGCAGCAGTAGCCTGCCATATACATCCAGACGCATACTCTCCCTCTCGCACACGCATACTACGACGAATTTTTTCTATCCTGTTTGACACCTTCTGTTTCAGCTCGTTGCCACTTTGGGCTTTCTTTGGAGTTCTACAAGCGAGGGAACCGCTGTACGCCGTAAATGCATCCAAAGCGGCCACAGAGAAAGAAAAGGATGCAGTTCCTGATGCCTTGTGGTGAATGCATTCGTTCGCATTCGCGCTTGTTTCACTCTTTCTTTGCTTCTGCATATCCCTTTAGAGGACTTTGGTCGAGGACGATTCGTGGACGACGTTTTACGCATACGCACCAGGTTTCCGGGGAGCCTCTCCTCTTTTTGGTCCCTTTTTTGACCAACGTAATCTTCAACAGTGTGCCTAGTATTGGAACCGCGTTCTTGTAAACACGTCGCATGTCAGTAGCAGCACTTACACTTTTTCGTTTCTATTTTTCTATTTTCATTTATTCTCTCTCGTTTTCTCTTAGATATCTCTCATTTTTCCCCTTCTCTTCCCATCGCTTTCCTTCCCATTCTGCACCGTTTTCCGCTTACTCTCATTAGCCTTTTTGCATTTGAGCTTTTCTTTCGCTTTTCATTCGCTTTTCCCAGTCACGAAAGTCACGGAACGCCGGCAACGGAAGCCCTCCAGTGGGAGTGCATCCAGTCGGAGAATGAGGATGGCCAGTACGCACACCACTGCGAGCGAGTCAGTGTCGGTGGCCTTTTGCAATAATCCTCTTTCCTTCCTGGTCCCGGGCACCCCACGATATCCACCATCCTGGGGGTGAGGCGCCCGTGGAAAGCAAAGAAAATCCTCCCAGAACACCAGAGCCGCACCAACCGAACACAAAAGATGTGTGCAGCGTATGTGTGAACACACATGCTGCCAGAGAGGCATGGGAGATGTACTTTCATTCTTTTCATTTTTCATTCTTTTTTCTACTTTTCTGCCTTACCCATCTTCACACTTCCGCCGACAGGGAAGATGCGAAATGTTATGCGTAAGCTCGGCTCTCTCTCTCCCTCTCGGTTCATTTCCATTTCATCAGCATATCTCATGCACCATATCATCATGCTCCGATTAACACGTATGCTATTCATTCTAATTCTTCAGCTTTCCAACACCACCACCCTCTCCCCTTTTCGCTACCCCCCCCCCGGGGGCCGTGATTCTCACACCTCACTCTATTCCGCGGCAAATCCGCAGTTTTTTTCTGCACTTCCTACGATTCTCATGTTACACCATTGCGTACACACCCACCCTGCAATACATGCATGGTGGTGCATAAGAAGAAGATGCGATGCATCCACACAAACACCAGCGCATGTATGCAAAAATGCGTGCAACGAAAAAAAACAGAGGGGTTGCTTGTGACGATGGAATTGAACCGTAAAAGAGAACCTCCTACCTTCGCCTTCTTCCTGGTCTCGCTTGATGATTGTTCCCTCCTCTATGACGTGCCCAACAAACAACACCACCACCAGAGCCCAGGGCTGGGAGCAAACCTCCGCCCATTCGAGGACACATCGAGGCGAAAAATCAAGTTGACAGGACGGGACGGCCACTGTATATGCACCGTTCAGGGGGGAGGAGGGAGCTTGAACTTATGCATCCGTGGTCCTATGTGGGGTGACAGAAAGAGACCGAACATATATAGGAACAGGCGAGCGCTAGAAGTACAACGCGTGACGCACTTTTCTCGATCTCGAGCGCCGCAAAGATGCAGACGATGGGGGACTAGCATCACCCACACTCAGAAGACGCCTTCCTTTCGACCACGAGGAGCGCGCTGCATCGACAAAAAGAAAAGAAAAGGCTGGTACGGCCGGAGATTAGAATGTGCAGATCCTGGAACCGGAAAACTCCCCCGGGGCAGGAGAAAAAGGCGATGCGCTTTAGCTCCAGCGATGCAGCAAGGATAAGGGTTGCGTGCATCGTGGTGAAAGCAGTACAGAAAGTGGCGTGGAGGTGGCGTCAAAGTATGGCATCCCTCCTCCTCCATCTTCTTCTTCTTTTTCTTCTTGTTCTTCTTCTTCTTCTAACGCCATCATGGCTCCCTCGCAAATAACAGCTGCGGGCTTGCATCGTCATCGCCATCATTAAGACACACACCAACACGCACACACGTCTGTTGGTGTGTGCGGTATTTTAATGAGGGTTGAGGCCTAGAACACACATTCCTCCTCCCTTAATTTCATGCGGGGACCGGATGCACTAGTGCACTTTTGTGTGCAGCGAATCACACAGTTGCACCACGGAACCCTCCTACAAACACCTGGCACAAGCGCGCGCTCCCCTATGCTCGTGTGTGGTTGGTGAAGGACACGGCCGGTTCAAAAGGAAGACATTCCCCCCCACGAAATGTGGCTAAGGACGCACGCACTTACGCAGCGCAAAAACTCTTTTCGAAGGGGGCATAAGGATTCCTTTCCTTTTTTTCTGCTACACATGCAGGCAGCCATCTTTTCCCCGCGGGAAGTCAGCCATCTTTGATCGATATTGTTGTTGTTGCACCAGCAGCAGCAGCAGCAGCACTTGGTGCACTTTGATGTTTGCTCGGTAGTGGTTTGTTTCCCCCTTTTTCTTTTTTATTTTTTCGATGACAGATGCTCAAGGAGCGCCACTGGGATTTGCTGGGGCTTCAGGGGAAACGGGGGACAGGAAGCACACGGAATGCACACACCCTTGCGCCTTGATGGTGCACGGAAGAAAAAAAAAACAAAATGGATGCCACTGAAACTGCAACCATGCGGCCATTCGGCAGGACGTGACAGGGACGAAGGGCAATTGCAAAAGAGAGGAGCCCAACCGAACCGAACAGACGCCTAGATCGTAAGACGATTTGCAGAAGATGGCGCGATGCAAGATGGCGTGAGATTGATGGGGCGAGATTGAGGTGTTGAGAATTTTATTTTCCACTAATTAACGGGCTGCCTGCCTGTCGGGCTGATACAAAGTTGCCGCACGGAAGGAAAGAATTGGAAAGCGGTCGACGACAGACGACAACAGGGTGCCGGCAGCACCAGGAGCTGGAGCTCTGCGGTAGAAGGAATTAAATTATAAAATTTTAATTATTCACCCGGCCTCTGCCTCTCCCAAAGAGGAGACCTTCAAGTCCCAATTTGTGTGCGTCTTCGATCGCCAATTCCAGCTGATTATGATCACCACACCATGTGATCACATCGCCACCAGCTGACCCTGCTGCTGCTCCTGGGACCAGAGACAAGCTGTCCAGCTCGAAGAAGGCCAGTTTTATGGTACCCCCCCCCCCCCCCCTGCCTGGACCGCCAGCCTCTGCCCCTGGAAGCCCTGGAACACTTTGTTCGGTGAGAAAATCACTAATTAATTTGATGCAAATACACGCACAGGTCGTCGTCGCCATCGTCGAGCGCGGCGAGTGATGCAAAAGTTTAGCGCTCGCACTTGCGCTCGCCTTTTGTCGAGCAATTCGTCGCCTCGTACTTCGGGGCAAGATCTCAATTATTCAACCAGAACAGAGTGAGTGCTGTGGACACGGACCCAATCTGCTTAATGGTCAGTGCCCGAGGGGGAGCTGTGGTGGAAAATGTTTCGCAAGGAGTCGCGCACAGAGTGAAAGGAGGCTTCTCTGCGCCACTTCTGGGCATCAGAAACTCATCACAAGTTTTACAGCAGTGAGAGAGAGAGAGAGAGAGAGAGAGAGAGAGAGAGATAATCCAACAGATAAGAAGGAACTTCCCCCACAACAGTTCTTGAGGAAGGGCAAACTTCGGGAACTTGGGCATCAAAAGTTGCGGAAAAACGTGTTGCCGAGCTTGCATAGCATTATGAACATCAGAATCCCGCCTGCACCCGCCACCCAGCCAGCCCAACACGAGATTAACGAGTAAATGATTCAAACAAATGATGATGGATGGACCGCCGGCATCTACGACGTCGTCGCTTATAGAGACAAGACATAGTGCCGCTTCCATCACCGGAACCTTGCCGGATTGGAAACAATGCCACGGCCAGAGTTTGTAGTATTGCTGACCAGCAACACCAGCCTGGTCAGTGGTCAGTGGTCTTTGGCGTGATTTTTTTTTTAGTTGATATCTTACGGACGGAGCCGTATATATTAGAAAGATAGAGGAAGATAGAGTATAAACAGTAGAGGGAACAGGCATTTCCTCCTGCCCCAGGGACCCTTATACCGGGGGTGCTCGGTGTTCCTTTGGCGTGATGATCGAAGCCACTCATTACCTAGTATAGTATTACAATAGAAGAGGCGCGTCGTCGTCCGGAGCGCCTTCGCCGGAGTGCCCTTTCCGCAGGAAACAACACACCACACCGGACCCGGTGAACATGATGACCTTCAGCAGCATTCAACCGAGAGAGATAAGGTCGGAGACCATCGAAGCAGCCGAGCCGACGTGGTCCACGGACTCGGATTCTTTCGCATTTTCAATTTATAATATTGTCGCGATCGGCCTTATGGAGAATGGATATTCCGGTGTGTACCTCAGCCAGGTTGATAAATCTCTGTTGTTGTTGATGCAGTTAGCATGATAAAGCGGCATCGTCCAGCACATTCCTGCCAGCACCAGCAGCAACCAGTAACGGCAACGGCAGAAGGACTTGCTTCCCGTTTTTTTTTGTAATAAATTAATTTTTAAATTATACAATTTCTTGCATATTTCATCTTCGGCCCGGACGGCGCAGGCTCGAAGACGATGCCGATAAGCCGCCCCGCATGGCACGCACACGCGATCGGCGATCACGATGCGATGCCGGGGAACACATTTCGCTATTACAATCACATCCCATACATTACATTCCGGTCTGCGACCAACGCAACGGTGCGAGTGAGCGAGCAAAGGCGAGGGGGGGGGGGACGTTCTCCCCAACTCCCGGCCAACTCCCTGGGAAGAAGCTGGCGGGAGTCTGGGAGTAATCATTACTTAACGCAATCCACCTTCTTATATTGATATTCTCCGATATAGGGGTGGAGGGCGGAGGGATGTTTTCATTGCAACTTAGTGCCTGTTCCCCACTCCCCCCTCCCTGCCGGATGACTTGCTAAATGGTAGACCATTTCTTACGTCTTAACAAGCCACCGTGTCTGGCACCACGCAAGGATTCGCCGGCCGGATAGAAGAGATGGCGCGTGGCGAGGGAGAAAATCAATCACACGAAATTATCTGTCCTTTCGCGGGGGGTGAGGACCCTCTACCCGGAATACACCACACCATGGAAGTCCTTCCCTTAGGACAATCCACGTCCCAAGTCAATCCCCTCGGTTATCTGACCACTTTCGTTCGGTTTGGTCAAGAAGAAGAAGGAAAGAAAAAAAAAACACAGCACGCCCTATCCGATATCGCATTAAGCAATTACAATGTCCGCACACGAATCGTACCCTGCCCTCCGGGTGGCCACGTTCCTTCCTTCCGAAAAACGTGCCTGCGGAAATAGCGCACGAGTGCGCTTCCCTCACGGTGGAATGAGTCGGAACCGGGGAATCAATATGTTTCGCCGGCCAACCGAATCGAAGATTCATTTTTCTTGACCAAAAATACTGACCACAGGCGGTGGCGGTGGCTATCAGGATCTCCTGTAGATAGATACTACCCTACGGATCCATCTGGCGGATAGCTCATCATTTTGCTTCTTCTTCTTCCGCACTTCCTCTCTCGCTCTGTTGGCTCCAAGTGCTTCTCTCTTCGGTGAAATGTTTTTAATTAATTAATCATCACGAACCCTCACTCCTCACTGTGTGTACGGCTTCTGTTCGGAATTACATGGCAACTCTCCTCCTCCATTTTCTTCCCATTTACCTTTTTCCTCCGCTAACGGGGCCAGAAGATGGCGGATTTACGGAACCACAAAATTGTCCGATGAGAAATGATGAAAAGGGAGTAGCGGGGGGAACTCTCGAAGAAGCGAACCACAAAACCACTCCAGTCCTGGAAACCAAATGAGTTTCTAAGGACATTTTACCAGTGCTTCAAAGAAGCGACCACCATCCCAGACCACTCCAGGAAGGTCCAGAATCCACGGTCTAGAGCTAGAGAGTTAGAGCACTTTCGGTAATTTCAACCTTTTTCCGCTACAGGACGATGAAGGTGAATTGATCGTGGGGTAGCTGCTGGCTTCGAATGCGCGGGGAGAGAAAGAGGGTGATGGGTTCCCCCAGGTCCTCCCCATAAAATGACAGAAACACTAAAAAGGCCGTCATCCTCCGTAGCCGAAGCCGTACAAAAACTCATGGACGACCGTGGGCGCGCGCACGCCCCACACAACGACGACGACGAGGATGATGATGATGATAATAATTGAAGGATATTAATCAAAGGACATAAACGGTTCCGTCCTCGTTTGCCGCTGGTTCGATCAAAAATAAAAGCCCGAGCATTTCATGCTCTACCGACCGACCGACCGAGGACCACAGGAACAGGAACAGTAACAGGACAGGACAGGTGTGGTTTTGGGCGCCGCAACTTCCTCCCAGTCTTACGTGCTTGGTTTGGATCATCACCGGTTTTTGTCATGAAACGCGGGAGTGAAACGGGTATTTAAACCGTAAGCTCCTCGTCGCTCGCTGCTTCTTTTGATCCTCGCCCTGGCCACCGTTAAAAAGGAGAAACAAATCCTTCCACCCTCTCGAATTCGGATTCGGTCCCGGAGATTCATTCTGTTCGTTCGTTCAGTTCCAGCTAGCCAGCAGCGACGAGGAGGTGGAACAGAATGATTACTTACAGAGTGAGAGTCTCGGTTGTTTTGGGGAGTGGGAGGGATTTCCAACTCAACTTAAAGGGGCTCGTGCGACAGCGGATCCGCGGTGAGTCCAGCGAGAGGTCGACCACGCCATTTGAGTCATTTTCGGGCCATCGCGCCATTTGTCCCAAGACAGTTTTCTTTTCCCTTTTTTTTCCTGGTGCGCTTGACCAACGCAGAGCGCGATCGATACGACGACGATGGCCACAATACAATG
This sequence comes from Anopheles aquasalis, assembly GCF_943734665.1. Classification (NCBI taxonomy): domain Eukaryota; kingdom Metazoa; phylum Arthropoda; class Insecta; order Diptera; family Culicidae; genus Anopheles; species Anopheles aquasalis. The sequence goes on from NC_064877.1 coordinate 76,726,632, forward strand.
TAACATCGACTCTTCAGGGGGGGGGGGACCATCTTCAACAACTCCTGCGTCGTCGACGTCCTGCGACGTGATATACAAATGGTTCGCGATTAATCTTCCTCTCCTGGTGCGGCGGTAGCGGCGACGGCGGCTTCGGGGATCATAATTATCAAGCATTGCTGTGTTGCGGGCGCGCGCTGATGGAAAGAAGATTGAAGCTGGTGATGGAGGAAAGGGACCTGATAATGGCACCCGGCAACGAGCGCTTCGGAGTGTGAATAACGAGGTGAAGGAAGGTCTCTGTCTCTCTCTCTCTGCCTCTCTCTCTTTTTCCTCTTTAAGGATACCGACACGCCACTCACCACGGTCACCTCACCTGGAGGGCTCTCGTTCTGGGGGCCAGAGGTCAATGGAAAAAATGGCAAAAGAAACTCAGAGAGAGAGGAGGCCAGCGAGACCAGGGACCAAGGGCCAGGAAATTTAAATCATACACCGCACACCGTTGGCCACGATGCAGCGCAACCTTCTTCTCGCTTCCTTTTTGGCTACGGCGGCCACCAAACGAGCATAAAATGATGCGCCGCACCCCCCTCGAAAGAGTGTGGAGAATGCACCCGAGAGAGACAGAGTTTGGGGTGAGAAGTTGGTAATCATAAGTTATCGCGCGCAAACCAACCCCCGGGTACTGGGGGAATGTAATTTTATACCGCCAGCGGTATTTTTTTCGGGGACGGAAGGATCGGAGAAGGTGGTCCGATTCCGGCCAGGTGATAACACATAACGCCGCCCTGAACCACGAGGCCGAGGAATGGTAAAACGGTTCGCCGAGATGGAAGTTGGTCCAAGAGTTGCACTTTTCGGTCGTGCGCGAAGAAGAGGACACACAACACACGTTTGGCCCCGTTGCGTTGCGTTTGCCAAAGAGCGCCGCAAGCGCGCGCGCGGCGAAAGAAAGAAATAATCACCTCGTTTTATGTCGCTCAACGACGTCCTGGGTCCTGGGACTGGGTCCAAACCTGTGAGCGCACGCCAGAGCTGAGAAATGCGAGATGGAACGAGCGACGATCGAGATGAAGAATCGTAATAAATTCTTCGTTTTTAATTAAGTTGAAAAATCAAACGATCGAACGTCGAGTTGCGACGATTGGAGTTTGCGTTGCGTGGATCAATGACATGGCCAATGAGTCCAGTAGTCCAGGGGATCCTTAGCGCGGACATTATACCCGCGAGCGCCAATGAATTAATGCGCTCTCTCTTCGTGCTCTGCGCTCTCTCTTTGGAGTCTTCAACAAAATGCGTTTTTCCTTCAATTTCCATCGATTCCTTGGTAGCTCTTCCACAAGGTGAAGGTGCTCTGCGTGCCCCAAAAACAGCAGCAGCCGGCAAAGAATCAGCAATTAAAAATCACATCCAGGGCAACAAAACCGATGCGAGAGGACCAAGCACTATAAAACCGAACCTTGGTTTCTGCCACGAGAAGGAGAGAGCGAACGAGATCAAGAGATGGGATGAGGGCGATCCGGGAGCAAACTATCGATGGGTTTGCTCGACTTGATGAAGTGGCCAGCCGGCCCGGCATGTGTGTAAAGTCAGCAAATTACCGCGGCACCTCACACACCTCGGTGGTGGCCACGAACGCAACCGGGGAAACAGCGCCATCAAAAATCGTCCGCCGCCCGGATGCCCGGAGTGCGAAAACGTTGATGAGCTACCGATGGATGGCGAGACGGAGCGAGACAGACCCAGAAGCCCCAAGAAGTACACGATAATTGGAGCGCGCCCGGTCGTAATGATGGCTCACGATCATGCTCGAACGGATCGCGCAAACAGCAGCACCGGCAGCAACAGCAACAGGAGCTGAGAGCATCAGGTTTGTAGAGGTCTCCCAAGCCCGAGAAGGGGAGGGTAACGAAGTGATAGTAAAATTTATTTTATTATTTGTTTTTATTAGTTTTACATCCTCTCCCTGCCTGACCGTGGCCTGATCCGGCTGGTTAGTGAGGTCTTTACCCGAGCTTTTTATTCTGTTCCCACCAACCAACATGGTGACGGGCGGGCGGGTGCAAGTTTTTGCGCTTCATTAAAAGCTGCTGATGGGACAGCGATGATCATCGAGATGGGTGAAGCGATGCGCAGCTGCGATGAGGTGCGCGAGACCCGTTGGTTAGTGCTGAATGATTTGTACAGTAGGTATGGCCGCATGACATCGATCAAAGTGAGCATAATTATATCGTACGCATCGATCAGACGAGCCATTGCTTTCGATAGAAAAGACGAGCAATGAAAGATCACGAAATGAAGTTTAGTGGATGACGTAACGGAACAATATTATACCCAATAAAAGTACTCAGCTCTAAATAACTTGTTTCCTAATGTAAAAATTGTAGTTTTTAAGAAAGAAAACCATTTTCGAACCATAAAGGGGCAGAAGTTTAGCTAGACTCCAAATTTTCAATTTCATAAATTTGCAATTAAGTTAAAAAATCTGTTTGAAAGATTTATTAATGATTCCTAAATGAATTTTAGAACTGGGTACTACTCTTGCATAACTCCCAGAACAAAATTGCCCCGAAAAAAATGTAAAAGTGCGACGTAAAATGAGATGCATATCAATTGAATTAAAAAAATCCGGCAGAACGTGAACCTGAAGAAGTGTTCGTTAGTTGGAAGATAATGACAAGTAATAAAAGAGGATATTTTTTTCAATATACCCTGCTATTAAAGATATTAACTACCATTCTCCGAAAGATGTGAAATCTACTCTTTGAATTTCAGTTTTCAACAAATGATCACAAGTGTACACGCCTCACCTTCATAACGGACATTGATGGATGAATGAATGGCACCTTAATCGACCAACCGGTGACGCCTTTCGACCGACCAACGAATGATGATTAATTTATTAAAAAAAAACGGGAAATTTAACAAGCCAACAACTGTGCGCTATGGCAAGAAGCTGCTACTACCTCGTCAGCAGCTGATTGTGCCTTGCGGTGCGCCGCCAAACATTAAAGCAACACAGAGGACGCAAAAGTATGCAATTGCACGCGATGACGGCGGCCACTGCAAGTGGAACCGGGAACCGCGACACGGGTCGCCGGTGTTGTCTGTTTGTGCATGCCTCGCAGCTATGGGCCAACCACGGGGAAGAGATGGAGCGATGGCTGGGAGTAGGCAGTGTATCCACGCTTTTCACCGGTTGAATTTCGGTTTTTGCATAACAGCGAGAGCATATCAAAACTTGACATTCGAACCTGGCTAGGTAGCAGGCTGATTTTTCAACATTCCCCCTCCCTCAGCCTTTCTCTCTTCCTGTCTCACTCTCTGCTGGTGGAAAATACTCCCGAAAATGTGCGATTCATTATCGATGCACACGAGTGCATCGCACTTGATGGGATGGGAACTGGAGACGACATCGACTTTAAACGCACCCAGGCGTACACATGAATATATTCGACAAAACTGCATCGCAATCCACAATCCGGAGTCCGACTCGACTCGATGACACGCTAGCAACCCACGAGAGAGAGAGAGCGCACACCCAAAAATTGGATGGAAGCACGAGTTGTGCGCCAGCAAACCAAAACCATCCCCCATCATTATCAGACATTACCCCAACGCACACAAGTCAACGATACACATTTGGCCACACGCGAAGGGTGCAACGATGCATCATCATTGTGACCATATTGCACCCTGATTTTGGGGGTTATTTTTGTTTTTCGAATTCGAATGTAGTGTCCTCTTGAGCCTCAAGCAGGTTCGAAGCGAACGGGATTCAATGCCACATCAACGAGCACCAGATCGCAGGTTTTTGTTGCTTTGTTTCGTTGCCGGGACTCATCAGCAGATCCTGCTAGATGCTAGATCCCGACAGACCGACAGACAGACAGACTGACGATGACGTCGATGTAATGGCGGTGGAGCCTCGAAAGTATTCTCCTGTGCGTACAGAAGCCTCTCGTTCAGTCTGTCGGTCGGTCGGTTTTTGGTGTGTTTCCAATTAGAACGCAGGCATCTGCCCGGTGTGCTCTTT